>NC_046371.1:9772243-9834162 GCF_011125445.2 Fundulus heteroclitus | reverse complement strand
CATAAATGGCTTTAGAAAACGTGGCATGACATAAACAGGCTGTTCTTGCTTTGAAATCCCTCAAATATAGCTGAGCTAAAACAATTCAGCAAAGAAGAGTGGGATAACTTCCTCCACAGCGATGTTTAGGAGACTTATTGGCAGCAATCACAGATCCCTAATGGCACAAACTGTTAATAGGGAAAAACTACTTTTTATATCTCTCTTTTTTTATATATACATACCTCTACGCTGATTTAAATGATTTTGTTTTTACTTGATAAACTAAATCCTAAATAGAGAACTAAAACAGAAAAGAAAATCTGTAATTTGCAGCACTGTAATTATGTTGTGTAAGTACTACATCATTTTTGTATCTGTGTTTGCGAACTATACAAATAAAGACCGGCACAAGAAAAAAACAAAAAAAACAACGCAAACATTAGACAACTTGTCTGCTTATTGCTTTGTTATCATGATCTCTGATCTGATCTACCATTTTCTGCAGATAATTCACCATCAGAGTAAAGATATGGCACAGAAACACCTGCTCTGGGATGAGGTCATGTGAATTTCTTATTAGCTGCTGTGGACATAGTGGCTGTGACTCTGTGCCCCCCCCCCCCCCTCCAGTACATCTGGCAGCTGTAAACCTAGAAATGTGGGCCATTTTGGCCTCCTTATATCATTTAATCTATCAGTGCAATCAGTATTTATTTTATTTTTTTTACCTTTTAGCACAAAAGTGAACCCACGTGTATTCAAATAGCCAAAAACAAGACAAATCTTATCTCGCAGAGGAAACACAGGGGTTTAAACTTTCCTCACCACCCTCAGAAACGCCCCCTGATTGGCAGAGTTTCCATAATTTGGCGAATAATACGAGGCAGATTGCGCGTAACGCCGCCTGTGCGTGGCCGCAGAGGGAGCGGTAGTGCTCAGGCTATGAGATAATGCCAGACAGAGGCCAGCCTGACTCTGCCAACCGCTGCTGTGTGTGAGTGTGTGTGATTGTATACACAGTCACACTAAACCCCACCAGCGGATGTTTTACATCCCCTTTCCGCTCAATTACCGCCTCTCGAGGTCACAGATATCTGTCCAAGATAACTTTTGCGTGTTTTCTCAACCCAACTGTTTTTTTTTTTTTTTTACACTTTTACATTTCTGCTAAAATGGTAGTCACAGGGGACTATTTGTTTCCTCCCACAAATGGCTATAATGAGCACCTCTTCCTTATAATGACTGAGTCTGAACCCTAATGCAGGTCGTAAACATTACTGTGGTGTTCTTGGCTGCAGTCTGAGGTCCTTATTGTTTCTTGGCTCAGCACTAGTCCTCCTCACCCCGTGATTTTCTTTATTAGATTCCCAATCCTGCAAGTTTTTCCTCAAGCTGTTTGTGCTATTTGTTTGCTCATGATCACTTAATGGTTTAATGGGTGTGTGTGTGGCAGATACAGAGAGAAAGTGTTTTGTTAACTGTGACTCTGTGCACTATGTGTTTAGGATCTCCCCGTTTTTAGGTGTATGTGTGCATGCGTGTGAGTGTGTGCGCTAGTGCATTCCACCCGGGGACTCATCCGGCCTCTCCGGATCTCAGCGCAGCGCGTCGCTCTAATCCTGCCTTCCTGTTTTCCTGCAGGAGAAGTGAGGCGGAGAGGAAGAGCAGATCTGATAATTAGCCCGATAACAGTTGCAGTCAGTTTACCTGAAAGAGTCAAGGCAACACCCACTAAACACTTCAAATTCTATCCAGGATCCCTAAAAATATTTTCTGCTGTGAAAATGTTTATCCACTGCTTTATTTGATATTTTGCTCTTAATGAACCAGACTTTCTTGTAATATTTTTTTTTAAATGCTACAGTCAGGTTTTCTGAAGGTCAGGGTAAAAAAGCTGCTGCTGTCAATCCCTCTGTCCATTCATTATGATAATCATAGTTATCATAATGAATGGACAGAGGGATATATATATTATAATAATCATAACTATTATATATATATATATATATATATATATATATATATATATATTATGACTGTTCATAATGTCTATCTGGTTTATATTTACTCCTAATAAAACCCACTCATACAGTATATCCCGTTTACATTACCCTTTTTTAACCGTGCCGAGAACGGTCCGAGCTCGGTAACCGAGATCACTATCGAGTGTAAACGGAACGCAAACTGAACGGAACCGTGCCAGACACAACCGAACCGCGCTAAATCTAGACCAGTTCAATAGGTGGGCTCGGCCCGGTTTTTCAGTGGCTCGGTCTCAAATAACAAAGAGCACATGAGCAGACCGCGTCATCTCCTCACAGTCAGCTGAAATTTCAGACATTCATAAAAATACTAGCTTCCCTACTGTGACACACGGTTTCCAGTGATGATTCTGCTTAGCAGCGTGATGAATCTCATCGTCTGTCGTTGTTTCCTGCGTCTTTAAGCCCTGATTAGACGTTCGTTTGTCTTATCCTGTTCCCAAAAGCTGACTCCGTCAAGTAAATTCACCAAAGGTCGCCTTCTTTGCCTGACTCTCTGCAAAAAGCAATTAAACCAAACACAACTTCCTGAATGTTACGGGCGCCGCCATTTTGATTTGCTTGATTCCCTCCTTCAATCCTAGAGAGCAGTAGTACCGCAGATCGTCACTAGGAGGCGAGGAACCGAGATAGCGTGATGTGTAAACGGTCGTCAGAACCAAGCTCGGCACGGTTAACTGATCCAAGCTCGGTCCGAGCTCGGCATGGATCAGTTTAACAAGGGTAGTGTAAATGAGGTCATAATCTAGGGGCCGTAGCTTTCTGTGCTGAACATGGAGACAATAACATCTGACTGGACCAAAATCTGCAGAAAAGTCTGATTTGAAATGTTTAGGTAGCAGTTCATGTTGGTAAAAGTTAATCATTATTGAATATCACATTTACAACCTGATATACCCTACAATTTAAATATTTTTTAAATTTGTTTTAGGGTAGATCAAATGTACTGATCTGTGCAACATCTGGATACTCATTTTGAGACTGGCTTCGCAGATAGAACATCTGTTTATCTGTCAGAAACAATTAACCAGTTTACTCAGAAAATCATTGTATGCCCTCTTTCCCACATTTTAACAGGGTTTGCCCTATATAGTTTGCAAACATAAATGGGCTCCTAACACATTTATAAGTGTGTAAAAAAAAGTTAATCTATGTTTAGGCATTATAACTTTGCTGATTTGTACATTTTGTAAAGAAATTAAGTCCCAAAAAGACTATGAAGAAGGGTTGGAACCAAGGCCAACAGAGAGGCAACATTGGACCAATGAATGATTTATTGGATAATGCTTACAGCTGAAATCCTGCTTGATTTCCTACCTTCAACCTCCAGAAAATATTTTTTGGTACATTCCAGCTGCAGCTCAGAAAGTCATGTATTGAATTAAATTAGCCAAAGGTGAAAGGAAATACTTGACATTGATATTCAGTTTATGCTTCAAACATGTTTTTTATGGTTAAAAGTATGCGCTGGCTGGTCACAGAAACTCATTATCAAATAAATGGTTTGAACTCTGTAGTATTTGACTGACAAACAACTCGGTTCAATCACAGAGATTGTCCTGAAGTGGGTTTGGATTTCCTGAATGCTGAAGCAAAAAATCTGCCACAAACTATTTTTCCCGCTTTGCCTCCCGATGTGGAAAGAGCCTCCCGTGGTCGTATCAGTGAAAGCTGATGGTTTGCAGGATTGCCAAGCACATATCTTTGTTTTAGCATTTGGCTCAAAGTGAGAAATGTGGTGGACTCCGGCCAACATTAAAAACAACTGGAGCAAAAATGAAGAGTTCGTGACAGAGTTAAACCAACTGAGAGATCAAATTAGAGCGAGTGAAACGGAAATACTTGGCTCTCACATTTAGATTTCCTGGATGTAGATGTCCAGGAGATCCAAACTGATATACAGATATATTCTGCTCATAGATATAAAAGAGATAAAGGTCAATCAAAACACTCCCGCCTTCCACAGGATGACTTTTGTGGCTTGGTAAAAACTATTTTGACAGGTAATGGATTGATTTTCATTTAAAAAAAGGCATAAAATTTGCACAATTTCAGACCGTTGTTACAAAACATTAACTGAGTCCAATTGGACTGGGTCAGGGTGTTCTGAGAAAGCATGAGACTAAAGATTTTCATCAAGAGGGTGACTTTTCTTGCCCATTATTTTTTGTCTTTAAGAATAATACTAATATTTTTTTTTAATTGCCGTGCAATAAAGGCTTCCTGCTCCGACAGGGATGCCTTCACAAAACACTGAACCTCCCCCTGAACATGCTATTTCAGTGTTGAAACATGGTGGTGGGAGCATCATGCTGTGTGAATGCTTTTCATCAGCAGGGACAGCGAGGCTGATCAGAGTTGATGGGAATGACAGTGCAGACAGAAATGCTTTTGGATTCAGCAAAAGTCTTAATGTGGGACAAATGTTCACCTTCCAGCCAAACAATGACACTAAATATGCAGTCTGAGCTACAGCGCATTGGTGTGGGTATAAGTACACGGCACACTTTTCAGATTATTTGTCAAAAGGTTTGAAAATCAGGCATCGTTTTCCTTCTACTTCATGCTACCTTGTGTTGGTCTGACATAAAATCCCAATAAATGATCCCTTAGAGCCACATACCTGAAATCAAGCAGTACCTTTGTACACTGGGCTCTTCTGTCCAACCAAACCACAGAAATGTAAATATTTTCATTGAATATGAGATATATTAAATGATTTTTTAGGTCAAGATACAGCACTTGGCATGTCGGGATACTGAGTGCAGGCTGCACTTCTCAGAAACTCGCCTATGTAACTTGAGAGGTGCAGATCTGGCTCTGAATGGGTCATGTGACACAGTCTGAGCTCCCCTTAAACACGACAGCTAACCTTACATGCTTCTACTTTTCTCATGCTCAAGTCAAAGTTTGTCATGGCCTTCGTTATTATTACAAAATACAGTAAATACAGTTCATAAACCTACATGTCAGCTTGTCGCCTCTATTGAGGTTCCTGCAGCATTTTAAAATCAGATGATTGAGCCTATTGTCTGTCCTGTCCTTCCACGGCTCCTGGAGCTCCCCCTCCCTCTCCCTCTCCCCCTGGCTCTGCCTCGTCCTCTCCATCTCTGTCTCAGTGGGAGCTTCTGAGTATAATATACAGAAGTGAATGTATAATTGTCTTTACATGTAACTACTTGACTTCTGAATATGTTGGTTCGAAGTGGCCCGCAATCAGATTCTAAAACACGGCGGGGGATTTTTCAGTTTTGCCACAGTGCAGTGTTGTCAGTGACCTGCAGGGGCGCCAAACCTGAAAGTTACAGGTCTAGTGCCCCCTAGTGGCTAAAAGTTACACAGTGCAGCGTTAGGTAACCAATTAGAGTCTAGTATGAAGTCACATGGTGGCCAAAAGGTAACAGATACATTTGTTACTCATTTGTCCAGTGCCCCTTAGAGTTGAAACATTGAATTAGGCCTAGACAAAGAAATCACCCCAAATAAACCTAAAATGGAATTGGAAAGCTGAACAATAAGCAGTAAGACAGATTTTAAGAGAGAGCAGATGTGATGATTACTATTTATGCCATAATTGTTTATTATGTACACTCTTTTTTCTGCAATTTTGATGGGGTCTGTGCTTGAGCACCCCCTACTGAAAAGTCCCCACTGCTTACTTACTGACTTTATTACCTTGCAGATGGAATGTGACAAACTTTTAAAGTTGGTGTTTCAATGAGGCTCTGCATCTCTTTGTCATTTATCATTGTAACCTCTTTTTAGTGTCTTAAGGAGCCTTTGATTGCTTTACTCCTATGGATGATTTTTGACCTTTTAAAGTCTAAAAAGCAGATAAAGTGGGAGGCAAAGCTCATACTCTACTCAGGTTGGCACTCTTCATCACTTTCAGGTTTATTGTTCATTGAGAGCAGATGAATGAGCAAGGCGAGCGCTGGGTGGTTTGTTTCTGCAAGCTCTGACACTAATGAAGTGTCCAATGGGATCCTGTCAGCAGCTTCGACATAACAGAGACTTCGAGACACAGTGGAGACACACGACGCACATATTTTTAATACGTCGAACACACCCGTGTGGCGACGCCTTGGAAAATTACCACCCACCACCAATGGCTGCGGCTCCCACATGGTCGTATACATCAGAAACGTCCCGGGCCATGTGTGGATGGGCTTGTGATGTGGTCGTCGCTGCAGCTCTAACAGACAAGGAGCAGAGTTCCTTAAAAACAGCTGAGTGGGGGCGTTTTTGTGGTTCAGCAGAGTAAAACTGCAATGTTTTATGTGCTTTTTTGTTTTTGTTTCTCTGTTTGTTTTACAGCCAGACTTTGTTCAGGCAGTTCAATTGAAGCTCAAAAAAATCTAACTGAGTCTAACCCTGTGTTTGCAGGATTAATCATTTATTTTAGCTACTGCTGCACAGCTAGACAAGATATAAAAACCTGTTTTATTCACTATACTGTTATATATGTGGTAACGTTTTATTTTTTAATTATTCATTCATTTTGGTCTTGTTTTAAAATTTCTTTAGAAATGAAGTGGGCTTTGCTTGGTATAATAATTATTATTAAAGTTCAAATAGAAAACCGCATACTTATAGTTTCTCATTTGATAGTATGTACAAAATTAAATACATCACAAATGAAAAACAAAAAAAAACCCAGCATTTTGTTGTTTATAGCATAAAAGATAGCAGATGACGCTAAATTCCTCATTCAGTCACGTGGCCCACTGTCTTAGCCACGAGGAGGCGCTGTAGGATGCCGTGACGTCAGTTTAGTCAAACACGATATCAGGAAGTCGTAGTAAATATTTATTTGCCTTTGTGATGGAGTTTTTAACCTTAAAGCAAATAAGAGGAGTTTACTGTGGTCTGAAAAGCTAGTCAAACCCACTTTACTTTTTTACTTTTTGCCTGCTAAAAACAAATTTTGATGAATATCATTAGCTCCACATTCTGTCCAGGAGTGATGCTGAAAAACTAGTCCATGCATTTGTTACTTCAAGGCTGGACTATTGTAATTCTTTACTATCAGGAAGTCCACAAAATGCAGTTTGAAGCCTTCAGCTGATCCAAAATGCTGCAGCAAGAGTTCTGATGAAAATCAACAAGAGGGATCATATTTCTCCAATTTTAGCTTCCCTTCATTGGCTTCCTGTTAAATCAAGAATAGAATTTAAAATTCTCCTTCTAACGTATAAAGCCCTTAATAATCAAGCTCCATCATATATCAGAGCTCTGATTACCCCGTATGTTCCTAACAGAGCACTTCACTCTCAGACTGCAGGTCTGCTGGTGGTTCCTAGAGTCTCTAAAAGTAGAATGGGAGGCAGATCCTTTAGCTATCAGGCTCCTCTCCTGTGGAACCAACTCCCAGTTTTGGTCCGTGAGGCAGACACCCCGTCTACTTTTAAGAATAATCTTAAAACTTTCCTTTCTGACAAAGCTTATAGTTAGAGTGGCTCATGTTACCCTGAGCTACCTTTATAGTTATGCTGCTATAGGCTTAGGCTACTGGAGGACATCAGGGTCTATTTTTCTCACTCTACTAAGTTTTACTGTTCTCCAATTTGCATTGCTTGTTGTTGTTTCAGCTTTTAACTTTTTGCACTCGCTCTTTTTTCTTCATGGCAGGTACACCTGGTCTGACGTTCTGTTAGCTGTGACATCATCCAGGGAAGACGGCTCACCTACTATTACCACATAACATAGAAAGGATTCCTGGCTCAATGTGAGCTTCTGTGCTTTTTTGTGTCTCTGCTCTGTCTTCTCTAACCACCAGTCGGTGGAGGCAGATGAACGTTCACACTGAGCCTGGTTCTGATTCTGCTGGAGGTTTTCCTCCCTGTTAAAGGGGAGTTTTCCTCTCCACTGTCGCTTCATGCATGCTCTGTCATGGTCTGCACAGTTTTTGCTTTTGTTCTGTTTTAGCATTTCAGTATCTTTAGTATGTTTTATTCCTTGTTTGATATCTTAGTCTTTGCTTAGTTATTTTTCCTTACATCGAGTCTTCCCCTGGTCATCCTGTGTTTCTTATATTTATTATATCAGCCTTGTTTCAGCTCCCTTCTGTACAGTCTTCAGTTTGTTCCCTGTGTCTAGTTATCCTCAGTTACATTTAGACTCTCTTCCTTATTCCCCTGTTGCCACTCTCTCGCTCTCCTCAGTTTTTCCTCCAGCTCCTTCTCCACACCTGCTATCGATTAGTCAATCAAGCCCTGCCATTGTTCCAGCTCTCATCCTCCCAGTGTTTAAGCTCCGCTCATTTTCCCACTCGTCGCTGATTTCTACTGTTTGCTTCCTGTCACTTTGCACAATTGCTTCCTCGTTTGCATCCTAGGTCTACGGTTTGTTTTTGCTCTGGCTCCTGCATCCTCCAGTGTTTTTTGTGAGTTTTTATTTCCATTAAATCCACCAATAAGTACTCGCTGTCTCTGCCTCTCTGCATTCGGGTCCTATAACAACCACTACAAATCATGACATGCTCAGTATGAGGGATTGCTGCAAAGCCATCAACAATGCAGACGACTGTCCCTGTGGCTCTACGCTCTTTCAGGAGGAGTGAATGCTGCTTGGAGAGACTTGATGCAACCTGCTGGGTTTTCTTAGAGAGGAAACTTTCTGACCAATCTGTATGATTTGATTGAATTTGACTTTGTGAAGTGTCTTGAGATGACATGTTTATTTCTGGTTCATATAGGACAAGCAACTCAGAAACCTATTTCAGACCAGGACCATGTTGTCCTTTTATCGACCAACAGCAGAATTTGAACATCTGTTCTTTAAACAAACTGGGAACCAGTGTGTTCAACCCCACGCACCAACGAGCTGAACGGAGTTCGTGGCGGACAGCAGGTCGTTGATTGTATTATTTTTATAACACTGAACCGGCTGTTTTCTGTGAGCTGCTGACCTTTTACTTAAAGTCGTTTGCTGGATAATTTAATTGAACCTCTGACCTGAAACTACTTAACATAGAGCTATAATTTGTAGAAGCATAACATTGACCCAGAGTTGCAACTAAAACGTTGCTTGGTTTGGCTCAGAGACGTATACTTTTCTATTGCATGTTTTAGCCCATTTACAACTAATTACATGTAATTTATTCTTAATTTACATTCCAGCTGAACAGGCTCCAAGGCAGACTGCAGTTTCTGTTGGGTTATTTTTTTTTTTTATGTTTTTTTTTTTTAAACACAAACACACACAGCTTGTTTTAACTCAGTGATTAAACTCATTTTGTAGATAAAAACACTCTTGAACAGGTAATCTGACCAGATCAGTATCAAGAACATTTAAAAGATAGCTACAGCTGAGTTATATTTGGAGTGTCATTCCTTGTCAAAGAGAGGATAACTAATTCTGGAAAACTACTGGGATAAAATTGTGTTTGCAAAAATAAAAATATTAATTTTGTTTTACAGTTAATTGCTTTTTTTAAGGAGTGGTATAATTGGTAAGCTCTTAGCATTTATTTCTAGGCAGTGCATTTAGACAAGCTGCACCACTTAGAGTTTGTCTTTTCTATGTCCATTGATATGAATTTATTTTTCAAGCCTTTTGTTTATTTAAATATGTGATTTTTGTATCATTGCCTTTTGAGCTTTGTTCAAAAGTGTCAAAGTAACCTGTTTTATTGATCCAGCTATCCACGCACAATGCCTTTCAAAAGGGCTTTTCCATGTCTTGGCAGATTTCAACTGCAAACTTCAATGTATCTTTTAGTTTTCAATCCCCTCTCCCGTGGGACAAGCTCCCAGCTTTAAGTCGTTGAGGCAGAAAACGTTTCCATTTCAAAAACAAGGCTTAAAATATTCCTTTTTGAAGAAGCTTACAGCTAAACTAGTTTAGGTTATCCTGAACTATCTCTGTAGAAATACCGTAGGGAGTTCTCACTCTCTCTAAGCTATATGCTCAGGCCGCTGGAGGACATACCGACCACTTTTCCTCACTCGGCTACTTTCTCCTTACCTGACTCCGCCAGATAGATTTGCTCCGCATATCCATCTGGAAACCTTCCGTTGAAGTAACTTTGGGAAGGGGCGAAAATACTGGTTAGCTGATTGGCCTATGTTGGTGATAGACGGGCCAAATGAACCAATCAGATTCGTCGTCACTCGTAACAGAGCGACGACGAAAACACAACCACAAGCCAAGCTACTCTTGCTGCTGCAGGTAAAGGCTCGTTAGCTCAGCAGAGAAATACTCTGTAATTCCGATAAAACTTGCTCGATAGCCACGCTAACGCTAGTTTTATCGGCTGAAACCGCCATGTTCTTTAGACTGAACTGTCGCGCTTCTCGTTGCGTCACACCTCAACCCGCCTCAAAGCCAACGCTGATTGGACGTTCGTTTGGTGAACGGCTCCAAATTTTCTTTAACGGAGAGTAGCCAGACTGATCTGCGAGTGAAACCTCGAAAGCTCGCAAGATCAGGATGGTCTCACGAGGCTAACTTTCTCCTACTACTCTCCAAATATGTATTATCTGCAGTTGTTCATGCCAATAACTTAATTTTCTCTGTTTTTTCCCTCCATAGCAGTGGCATCTGACCTGTTGTTCCTATTTAGCTATCCCATCTTTCTGAAAAAATCTATTGGCTTAGCCATTGCTTTTAATAACTTCGTGTTTCTACTATTGCTTCCACTGAACGTGTAAAGTTTGTCATACTTACACTTTCATCTTATATGTACCTGTGTTTCTCTCTGAGAAGGAGCCATTGTGAGAAATATTGCTTCTATTATCTTTTTACTTCATCTTTAATAAAGTATTCATAGATCAGAGCTTCTGAGTCATTTTTGTGTCTGCTCTGTTTTCTCAACCCCCTCCTAGTCAGTCATGGCAGATGGCCGTTCACACTGAGCCAGGTTCTGCTGGAGGTTTATCCTGTTAAAGGGAATTTTTCCTCTCCACTGTTGTCACATGCATGCTTATTTTGAGGGATTGATGCACAGTCAACGACACATTGCAGGCGATTTTTCCATCAACGTTTTTTAATGCGCATTTTAAAGTATCTCATTAGAAGGGGTTGATGGAAACGGCAAAATTCGAATTAACTCACTAAATTTTGCAAAAAAGTTTGCAAGAGTTTGAGGTGGTTTTTGACTTTTTTTCGAAAAGTTGTAAATGCGCTAAAGATAAGATAAGATAGGGCTTTATTGATCTCACAGTGGAGAAATTTACTTGTCACACATCGGCTTAATAAACAAAAAGAAAGGTGCCAAAAGGAGGAAAGGTGCATAAGGTATAAGGCATGTTATATACAGTGTGTCCACATATAAAGAGGAGATGGAAACACATTTGTCGAATCAGTTCTGACGCAGCAAACGTTTACCTCACATGACTGATCAGCTGTTTCTGCTGCCAGTGTCTTATTTGCATTTGACTTTGTAAAGTGCTTTGAGATGACATGCTTCATGAATTGGCGCTATATAAATAAAATTTAATTGAATTCTTGAACATTCCCATAATGCTCAGAAACAGGTCAGGATGCAACAGTGTGGATCGACGAGGAAACGCAAGCATTTCTATGTATCATTGGTTAAAATAATAATAATCGGTACTTTTATTCAAACCTCGCTCCATTACTGATCTGTAGTCTGTGCTAGTTAGCAACATCTAATTCCAGTTTACAGCCAACGTCGAGGTATGGCAACGTGACCCTGGGCGTCTCCTGGGTAATTTGCTATAAACAGGTAAACTGGAAACATGTTTGACGCGCATTTTCTTTTTTGCGATATTTTAAAAGTTTGCTCAAAATTCCAATGAGAATAGAATGGAAACACAGCTACTGTCACTACATCCTTGTCCAGAAGGAGGGATTTATTTTTTTCCAGGTTTCCCATTTAAAGCTTGCTCACAGAAACTCAAGGTGAACTTTGGTTTTATATTTTAAGCTACTCCTAAACTTTAACATGAAAAACATGCAGGGGAGCCTGCAGTAATCCTAATTTTGCCTTTTTATATTTCCTTTTTCTTGATGGAGCACAGTGTTACATCTATGCACTTTTTCTCCTTGACCACAGAAAATGTTTAATCCAAACTTTTAATCATATATTTAGTTTTTAGATACATATTTTTTGAGACATCTCTTACTCGCTGTGTTTCCCTTTACAAGATACACACACCGACACGCTTTTCCTCCTCTTAACCTCTGGGATAGTTGGCTTCCTGTCTGCCTGCAGCCTGAAAGCCGAGCCAAATCAATTAGTCTGTAGAAATTACAGAGCAATAAATAAGGAGGGCCAGTCGGCAGCAGGGAGGAAGACGGGCGTACGGGAAATCTGGGTTTTATGGGGGGCCCTCTCCTGTGTGCATGTCCAGCTCAGGATGCTGGGGCCTCCAGTCTCTGAGCTTTTTCATCATATTTACAGGATGAGCTTGTCTGTTATGTTTAATGAAAGAAACAGGACCAAGAACTATGTGTGCTCAATTTACAGCCAGGTGTTTTACTTTAGTATCCCCTGCAACTATAAAATAAAACCGAATTAAACTTATTTTGCATGCCCACCATAATAAAAGCTGTAAAAACAGTATGAAATAAGCTCTAAGGGCCGTGAGTAACTGTAGATGCAATATGAGAGGTGTTGGTCTGACCCTGGATTGCCCTGATGTCAACACATTCAGTCTCCAGAAGACTCCACCGGTCCAATAAGCTCTCCCTAAAACACAGCACGGATCTCAAACCTGTTTCTACAGGACTGTTTAAGTTTAGAGCCTTTACAAAATCCTGGTATAGGGGACGCGTGGTTCATTCTAGCATTTAGAAACCCGTCTCTAGGTAACAATTTCTTGCAAAACTTTACATAATGCTTGAGCTTTTTCTAAAGTTTCTGCTGCTCTGGCCACTAAAGTCACTTTCTTTCAGGATTGCCACGTGTCGTATTGTCAACCCTGGCCAGTTTCTTTGTACCTCCTGAAGAAAAGCATCCTCACAGCATGATGCTGCCACCACCATGTGCAGTGCTAATTTCCCCCCATGTACAGCATTTTGCACGTCAGCCAAAAAGCTCTGAAAAACTGTATTTTCCTCTTGCTGGAGGATCCATGTTCCACAAGCTTTGCTGTGTACCCTACAAGGCTTGTGATAAACTGTAAATGGGACTTCTTATGTTTTTTTGTTTTTTTTTATATAGCCATATCTCATTATAGGCCGGATTTGTACCAGGACAACTACTGGTCATCTTCCCCATCGATTCACCCTCCTGTGTTGCAGATCTTTGCAGCTCCTCCAGAGTTACCAAGGACCTCTTGGCTGCAATAATGTCCTCCTAGTTCAGTTTAGGTGGATGTCCATGTCTTGTTAGGTTTGAGATTCTTTTATTACCTACTGCCTGCTCTATGCGTCTCTAAACTTCTTGATGCTGTTTGTTCACTAATGCTCTCTAACAATCCTCACAGAACAGCTGCATTTATGCTGAGATTAAAGCGCAGAGATCTGAAATCTATTTATTACTTAGGCGACTTCTGACAGCAACTTTTGCAGGGATATAAGAATAAAAAGCGCTGACTACAGTTTTAAGTTTCTTTTGAACTAATATCCCAATTAAATACTTGAAAGTTTGATGTCATAACTTGACAAAATATGAAAGAGCTCAAGAGGTATGAATACTTTTGTACAGCAGTTTATTGTTAAAATGTAATGTTTTCTCATTAGAAATAATGTTCTGTGTTTAATGGGAGGCGGTGGGAAATGAAAAGCCAATTATTCCAGAGACCTAGGTGGTCACACATGAGTCTAATCTTCCAAGCCACTGGATCAACAACGTAGAGCGCTAAAAGGGAGCAGCCGGGCCGGCGCTACATTTTCAGTTCTAAGTGGCAGGTGGAGGCAGATTTGGTGACGGTCCAACAAAAACCGCTTATTTTTTTTCTGCTGTAATAATGTTGACTTTCATTCTGAAAAAGATCTTTTTGGAGGATATTTATGGAGCGATTCTGTTGAAACAAAAAAACAACTTAAAAAAAGCTTCTTTTTCCAAACATTTAGAAGGTTTTAACATATAAACAATCTTTACCAGGTGCTACAATTTGTGTTTACATTATTTATGATTATACGTCCATTTTGCATTGTTTTTTATAGGCTGGTACTGTGGCCAGGTCTCATTTGTAAGTTAAACTTTGATCTCATTGGAGCTTACTGGTTAAATAAAGACAACTAACAAACTAATTAACTTCAAGTGCACACAATCTGCATACTTGCTTTTTATCATAAGTCCATTTTCTACTGCTTTGAATCACTCGTTCACACATTTACATTATTTTGTATTTTAAAAAATGTGGTTAAAAAAAACCTTTTGGAGCCACAGGGATGCTGCAGTCTTAAACTGATTGGCTGGGTTGTTACAGTGGTAATCAGAGCAGGAAAATTTGCCACAAACCATGTAGGAAACACAGCTAAACTGTGGAAGAAGATGCAGTGGCAGCATCGTGCTCTATGGATGCATTTCTCCAGCAAAGGCCCTGAGTCTGTGGCAGAGGTTCACCTTCCAGCAGGACGATGATCCTAAACGCAGAGACAGAGCTACGATGGAAGGGCTCAGTCAACGCCCAGCCTTCTATCTGCTTTAGAACCTGTGGGAGGAATCTCTCCATCCAGTCTGAGTGAACACGGCCTGTTTTGCAAAGATGAATGAGCAAAACTTTAAGTCTGTAGCTGTGCAAAGCTGGTGGGGACATACTCCAAAAAGACTTCAGGTTGTATTTGCAGCAACAGGCGGCTGTAAGAAGCTTTAACTCTGCAGGCTGCAAACTCCCGAGCCCAAAAACAAACGCATGCCACTCTTTTCTAATTCAATTTCAATTTTATTTTATTTATATAGCGCCAATTCATGAAACATGTCATCTCGAGGCACTTTACAAACTCAAAATCAATCAGATTATACAGATTGGTCAAAAAGTTCCAGTTGATTGCATCAACGTCCCGACAAGCAGCATTCACTCCTGGAAAAGCGTAGAGCTACAGGGACAGTCGTCTGCATTGTCCATGGCTTTGCAGCAATCCCTCATACTGAGCAAGCATGAAGCGACAGTGGGAAGAAAAACTCCCCATTAACGGGAAGGAAAACCTCCAGCAGAACCGGGCTCAGTATGAACGGTCATCTGCCTCGACTGACTGGGGGTTACAGAAGACAGAGCAGAGACACAACAAGAGAGACAAAAAAGCACAGAAGCACACATTGATCCATTAATCTGTTCTACATTAGATGGTAATAGCGGATGATCTGTCTTCCCTGGATGATGTCACAGTTAACAGAACGTCAGACCAGGTGTACCTACTATGAAGATAAAAGAGAGAGAGCAAAAAGTTAAAAGCTGAAATGACAACAGTCATTTCAAAGTAATGTAATGCAAAACTGGAGAACAGTAGAAATCAGTAGAGTGATAGAAATAGGCCCAGATCGTAATCATGTAAAAAAAATAAACAGCATTTTCTGTCCACCTCTCAGATGCTCCACTTTCTGTTGATTAATCACATAAAAATCCTGATCAAAGACATTAAAGTGTGTGGCTGCACAGTGAGAAAATGTGAAAAAAAAAGTTCCAGAGGTTGCTTTAACAAGGCGCTGTTTGTGTGACATTTATAACGTCACATGAATCGTTTCACTGAACAAAGTGCAATCCTGAAACAGCTCGCTATAAAGTGAACTTTAAAACGTTTGCCCTCTCACGAGATTGTTGCGGCGCAGAGCCTCACACTGACCATTTATTTGGCAAAGTCAACACATCAGCCACTTTCTCTGACCGATGTTTGGCGGTTCTTGTGCCCCGGCGTAACTCGGTGTGCAGGAGGACTCTCTTTTAAAGCCGTCGTATCATCTTTAAACAATAACAGGTGGTGTGCTGCGATGCTCACACAGTGACAGAAAGCAGGGACTGTCAATGCAACCTGTCCTCCTCTCTGTGTCAGCAGTATCAGTGCTGTGGATCCACGTGGCTGCTTGTTGTGTTCCGGCCGCCTCTCCGCGCGATAAGCGGCCGTCATGTCGCCCCACCGTTGACTCAACATCCTGTGTCCACACTCGATTCCTGGCCTTATCGCGCGGCGTGTGTGTGTAGACACAGCCACGAATACTTCCGGAGGTCAGCAGATAACGCAGAATAACAAATATTGCTCTGGATCTTGCACACAGACACACTCAGACAGCCTTGTACTCTGAATGCACGGTCCAGGGTTCAGAGTTAAACTTTAATCTTTGATAAAAAACAGAGGAGTCGCTCTGTGGCTTCATCGATTACTAAAAAACACACCACTTTTTGCCTCGTATAAAACCAGAGGGAGGAAGAAAATGGGAGGGGGAGATAGACTGTAAATAGTGTTACCGATTGCTTTCCCCCTCCAAAAAAAAAAATAAAAAATCTAAACCAGTCAAGGCTTCCAGCAATTCACAACACGGAAAGCCAGTTTGCCAACTAAGGTTTCAGAAATGCTGTTTCACGTATTAATTCAATCTGAAAAACTCGCACGGAAAGAAGAGACAATTAGAAGAATTTATTGATACAATATTTTAAGACTCAGACCTCGGCAGGAAAAAATTCACGCTGAATTATACTTCAATATGCATAAGCAGGTGTATGAGAATAGGGATGATCCCCCAGACCTGAAACTGGTGGTGGAGTGGAGATAAATAAAGTTTTGTTCAGTCCATATGATGATCTGTTTTAACTAGATGTCCAACTTCATAAACCGGTTTGCATGAACTGTCCATGATGAGCAAGCTTGAAGCGACTGTGGAGAGGAAAAACTCCCCTTTGGGAAGAAACCTCTGGCAGAACCAGGCTCAACATGGCGGTCTTCTGCCGGACCGATTGAGATATGACAGGGATTTCTGTAAGAGTCCAGGAGGAATTACACTCTGATAGGGACAAGGTTGTAGGAGGACATAGGAAAGCCAGATGGAGCTGCTATGATGGTGGAGAAGGGGATGGAGGAGGGTTGAATCCAGTCATCAGAGTCCAGATCAGACTTTGCACAGCGACTGCCTGCTTGCTGGGTAGAAGCCAGTGTTGTAGTCAAGTCACTATGCCTCGAGTCCGAGTCCAGGTTCGAGTCGCCAGTGTTCAAGTCCAAGTCATTAAAAAAAAAATCCGAGTCGAGTCCGAGTCAAGTCTACTACTCATCCGAGTCAAGTCCGAGTCGAGTCACTATTGATCAAGTCGAGTCCAAGTTCCGCACTAAAGTAAGCATAGCCTACATGTTTTTAAACTAAAAGAAAAAAAAAATCCACACTCCACCACATTGCACTAATAATTTAGATATTAAAATCATACACCAAATAATATTCTAATGACATATTAAAATTATAGCCTAATGATATAAAAAAAAGTCGAGTCTTTTTCTCAATTTCCGAGTCAGAATGATCTGAATGTAGGAGTCCGAGTCCAAGTTCGAGTCAATCAGTGCTCAAGTCCAAGTCAAGTCACGAGTCTCTAAATTTAGCTAATGACTCGGATTCGAGTTCGAGTCTCGGACTTGAGTACTACAACACTGGTAGAAGCTGAGCTGGATTTAAAGTTCTTTTAAGACGGATCCAGGACGCTGATTGACTTCGTGGAGGAGCAGTTCAAAGCTGATTGGCGTGCGTCGGAGGCGCATGGCGAACGATCCTGCTATAACAAAGTAAAAGTATGCCTGGAAACATAAATTAAAAGTGAAATTTTGTTTTGCAAATACACTTTAATAGTTTTAACAGCCTTTAGTTTACATCAACACCATTGCTGTTCAAATGTTGTTTTAGGGCATTTCACAAAGTAAATGCTGTTTGTGCTAACAATGTCACACTGGTGCAACATAAATTTAGCCACAGCATAAAAACAAATAAGAATTTATGATAGCCTTTTAAAGAACTGCTAATTGCAATCCGCAGCCCAAATAAATGAGATAAGCATGCTTTTAGTTTTATAATTATCTTTTAGTTCGGTTACTGTGATAAGATAGTTAGAAATGAGGGCTAATGCCTCCAGAGACCTTCTTATAACATTTATGTTTGTTTTTGTAGATTATAGAATTACCAAAAGTTAGGGTGAAACCCTTCCAATCAAACTAATCGCTAATACATACTGCAGTTTGCATCAAAATATACTTTTCTTTTTTATACATTTAATTTTATCCTCTGAAACCTTTTATCCATTTTATGATTGTGCGTGTTTGCTGATATTAACAAGACACTCTAAAAACTGGAATATGTTTTGGAGCTGATATTAGAGCGGTTTTGCCTAAATATTTAGGCTGCATGTATCTGAGGAGATGTTTGAATTCCTGTTAGGATATGAGGATGAGGAGTTGGGAGAGGCGAGACGGATATTGTCAGCAGTTCTGTTTATTTTGCCCTGGATTTTCTTCTCTTAAAGATCAAAGCTTCTAATCCTGAGTCATTTCATAACAAATGTGATCCTTCGATTATTAACATTTGCCAACTGCTGCTGACTCAACAAATACAGACGAAAGTTTACTGAAGTGTTATCGGGACGGTCTTTTAATGGTTTAAGCTTATATTTAGAAATGTATGGCGTAAGCTCCAAAACCCAACCTGACAAGAAGACAAACAGCAAACCAGGTACACAGTCACATTCACACGTTCCCACCCTGGTGCCCCCACATGCAGATACTCTTGCCCACACACCCAAAAGAAAGAAAAATGAAAGCCTTGTAAAATACTGCTAATCGCAATCCGTCGTCCAAATAGATGAGATGAGCATGCTTTTGTTTTTATTATTAGCTTTTAGCTCGGCTATTGCGATAAGCTAGTTAGCAATGAGTGCTAATGCCTACAGAGACCTTCTTATAACATTTATGGATGTTTTTTGTGAATTTTAGAATTACCAACAGTAAAGGTAAAATCTTTCCAATCAAATTAATCTTTAATGCATGCTGCAGTCTGCACTAAAAATATGCTTTTCTATTTTTTATACATTTAATTTAATCTTCTGAAACCTTTTGTCCCTTTTTATGACAGTCTGAGAACTGGAATGTGTTTTGGAGCTGATATGAGAGTGGTTTTGCCTATGAAAACCTTAAATATCTAGGCTGCACGTATATGAGCAGATGCTATTTGAATTCCTGTTAGGATATGAGGAGTTGGGAGAGGCGAGACGGATATTGTCAGCAGTTCTGTTTATTTTACCCCGGATTTTCTTCTCTTGAGGATCAAAGACTCTAATCCTGAGTCATTTCATAACAAATGTGATCCTCCGATTATTAGCATTTGCCAAGTGATGATAACTGCTGCTGACTCAACAAATACAGACCAAAGTTTACTGAAGCATTATCAGGATGGTCCTTTAATGGTTTAAGCCTATATCTGGAAATGTATGGGGTCAGACTTGACATGCATCTCTGTTAGACGGGGCATGGTTCAATAAACTCTGACTTTTTCATCCTTGCTTGACTTTTTTCATGTTGTACTAAATAATAATACTATAAAACCTTAAACTGCTTGTCAAATACAGCTGGGATTTTTTTGGTAGCTGGATCTAAATGGCAGTAACTTTGCTTTGGGTTCTCCCTCTCAGTTTAGTTTGCTATAAAGTTCTTCGAAGAAATGCTTTGAGGGAGAAGAACATCCTGCTGTGATGTTATAAAGACACAAATCCCTCTTGCTTTCATATTAAATCATGATGCGGACACATATCTGATGACCTATTTGCCAATACATGAAATCTGCAGTTGAAACTGACAAGAATTTTGTGAAACATAACTAAATAACATTCTACATAACTTAAATAACATTCTACAGAGCACTTATAGCTCTGTAGAATGAAATTAAACTGACTAAAGATTATTTGACAACCTAAACCTAAAGGAACGGACTCTTTTAAACATGCTACAGGAGGGCTATAACGTTAATCAATAAAACACGAATCAGCAGGACATGAAGGTTTCCTTGCAGCCTAGAGAAGTATGGAATATGATGTCAGTCATTTCGAGAGTTGAACAACTATAAAATAAGAGTATGGAAAATATATTTTTCCCTACCGTCTGTCTAAATGTTCTATCCTTCTGTGTTTTTGTTCTTCTGTGTGTCCTTACTTCCTCATGTCCCTGCTCTTTTCTGCTTTTCTTGAATTGCTTTATTGTCATAACCCATCAAGAGAAAGACATATATACTGTCTTTCTGTCTCCTTTTTCCCAGATTTCCTTCCGGTGTCTTTTGTTTGTTTCTTCCTTCCCCATATTACACCTATCTGTTCTCCCATAATTCCTCTCTTCTTTATCTAATTTCTTCATTCCTTCCTTACATATTAGTGTCCTTTCTTTTTCTCTTCCTTGCAATCTATTACCCTACATTGCTTGTTTAATTCCTTCTTTTCTTCCTTGTGTCCTTCCTTTCCTGCCTGTGTCCTGCTACCTCTCTTCATCATTTCCTTCTTCCTACTTTCCTTGCCTTCCTTCTTTATGTCGATGCTTTCTTGTGTCCCATCTCATTTCTATCATTCGTCCCAGTCTCTGTATTTCCAGGCCAGAGGCAAACGCAATCTAAGCGTCAACCTTTGGGAATCCAGCAAAGGGCTCATTTCAACACAATGAATAGATATTTCAAAAGTTCAGATTTGTAAATACTGTGTATAGTTTTACAGATAAAAATAATTATATTTTGATATGATAAGTTAGAGTAACTTGATAATCAGTTATGCAAGTTCTGTCTTTGTTGGAGTTAACACAACTGCAAATTAATCAAGTTTTGACAATTTCTGTGTATGCTTTTAATTACAGCCAACTCTCCTGCCATACCTAATGGATGAGTCAGAGAAAATGTTTTATTTAAGCCTTTATATTCAATAAGTGACACGAAGGGAAGAATTTGAGACCAAGTTAAAACACGTTTTGTGATGAACTCAGTTTCATTATTGGTCTGCCAAACAAGAAAAAAATTTAAATACATAAAGGCACAAAAAAATATCTATTTGGACAATTTAAAAAAGATATTTAGTGGAAGTTGGGCCTAATATTCTTTAGAGGGGGTTACTGTACACAGTCCCAGGCCACATCTGATACACAGTCAGGCTTTGGCTTTTCTCATTTATTTCCTGGACTTTAGAATTTTGACTTTGTGTTTGTCAGGGAGTTTTTACTTGCATGTTGACTTGTGATGCAAGATATGAGTAAAACATATACATAACATTAAATCATTAAACATCATTCATTGAAAATATCATCAACAAGGTTTTATTTAAAAAGTCACTTCTGGGCGACTCCTGCTGTTCTCGCAAACTTTTTTTTTGGTCTTATAATTATCATCTTATCACCTCTTTATCTTCTAAAACATATTACGGCCCATTAAGAAAAATATTGCAAAATATATTACAGGCATAATGCATGTTTCTTAAATAAATGACTGACATTTTTCCATTATTCATGTTGTGTACCGCGATAATAACAATTCCTTTGCAATCTGCTTCCCTGACTCCTGTCTGCATTCAGATCCTCTATTCCTTTTTAACTTTTTTACTATCCTTCCAAACAACTTGATTTTTCGATAACCTTTTAAATTTATATGTATCTTTTTTTTGCAGGCTTTTTGAGGGTCCTTGTTTAGAGATGGAGGATTGGAGGGATAGACAGATTCTTTAAATAATCCCTGAAGGCACATTATTTTGTAGCTCTGGCAACTAACGTGGCGAAATTTGAGGAAAATGAGACAATGGACATGAGGAGTACAGAAGTAGTGCTTAAAAAATGATCTGCAGCAGACAAGCACTAAACGAGTTTAGACAAAATCTGGACCTGCTACATCAACTAAGACCTAGATCATCCTTCAGTTGATCATCATGACTAGTTTTCATTTCATTATTCTTATTCTTATTAAACTTATTGGAGATTAAACACAGTTTTCTGTCAAACTGTGTTATATTTGGAAGTTTTCATATATCGAGGTAAAGACTTAGAAACTGTGGTGTCTTTGTGACAAATCCAGATGACAATGAGTTTAAAAACAAAAGTTAAATCAGAATCAGAATCAGAATCAGACATACTTTAATAATCCCAGAGGGAAATTACTTTTGTTACATGCTCCAGAAATACACACATTTATATATATATTTACAACATTCCACACAAGGTAATATGATATACACATATATAGGTCAATATATTTATATATATATATATATATATATATATATATATATATATATATATATATATATATATATATATATATATATATATATATATATATAAAATCCAAGTAAAGCAGAAATTAAAGCAGGTTATTTGCCAAACTGATGATGTTTTTTCATAGCCACAATTCCAATTCCTTGTTGAAAAACATCCATCTGATCATATCAAATGTTTTTGTAATTTGAAACCACATTTTACAAACTTTAGGATTAAATACTACACCCCTGACAGAGCTTTGGTCATCTGTGGCAGAAGGGGGAGGGGGGGGGTCACTTTGTTGGCTGCAGAGACTCAAGAGGGAGATGAAGATTTATTGTGCATGAAGATAAGACACACAAACACACACGTGCATGCTGGTGCAGACCACACACCGTGTGCACAGGAGATAATGCACACACTGACATGTCATCGTGTTCACAAACACACACTCACTGACTCGTTCAATCACATGTAGGGGGAACGCTGGCGGACTTCAAACAGCGTGGCTGGCTGGGATCACCGCTGCCCTCTCCTCCCTCCTCTTCACCTTTAACCTGATCTCTTCATTCCTGTGTCTCGCCGTCTCTGTCTTTCATCTTTCTCTCCTTTCCTTCTTTGGTCGTTTGGTTTTATTTTTGTACATGTCTGTTGATTTTTTTTTAATATGTATAACACACATTACAAATGATTTAAAAGGAAGGCGATCTGTTGTAACGCTCTTTTTTTGAGAATTTGGGCAAACAAGTCAAATTAATGAAGCAACAAAATCCAGTTCTTCATCAAGCCCCATATACAAAACAAAGTTGCAAACTAAAGATTGGACCATTATTTGCTATATATTAATCACATCTAAACAAATTACTTAAAAAGGAAAGGTTGTCAACACGTACAACCAAGCAGAAGTATACACAAGGCTTATTTAGCTGTCAATTTTTTTATACAAAAAAAAACCATAGATTTAGTCACCAGTTAATTTAGAACCTTGTAGAAATAAAAGCTGCTGAAAAATCCCAAAATCCAGCTCTTCATCAAGCCCCATATACAAAACAAAGTTGCAAACTATAGATTGGACCATTATTTGCTATATATTAATCACATTTAAACAAATTACTTAAAAGCAGAAGTGTATGCAAGGCTTATTTAGCCATCATTATTTTCATACAAAAACGCAGATTTTGTCACCAGTTAATTTAGAACCTTGTAGAAATAGAAGCTGCTGCAAAATCCCAACACATCAAGCCACCCACAAGATGAGTTTAGTTAAAAAGGCACTGAGATAAAGTATAAGCAACTCAGATCAAATCACAACCAAACCCAGTAGATCCGATTTTAAACAGATGACTCTCCTAATCGATTGGACGGGAAGTCCGGGGGGAAGACCAATCAGAGAGCAGGGCTGAAGCTGCAAACTTTGGAGGCGTCCTCATCAGGAAGTCCTGAATGGGAAATCACACCGCTGAGCAAGACAATCTGATTCTAGATCATCTTGTGATAGATCAGCAGCACAAAGTTATATTTAGTTCCTGAGTCCATACTTATGTCTCTACCAGCTTTGCACGTCAACAGACTGACAGTTTCTTCTCAAAATAGCCCAAGGCTGGATTTGAGACGGTCGTTGACCTTCAGCTTTCATGTCCTGAATCCTAATTGGATTTATAGGGGCTTTGACTGGGCCATGCTAACACCTCGATTATTTGAATGAATGTTTAGGGCTGTTGTCCTGTTGGAAGGCGAGCCTCTAAAATCTTTTAGAGCTCCTTATTAGAAAAAAAAACAACAAGAACGCTCCCTGATGTAGGAATTCTGCACGGTAAAGTCGGAGATCGCAGCTCCGTCTGGAATTTTGCTTCCGATATGGCGGCCCGCATGTAGCATGAGGGTGAAAGTTGCAGCTTTGAACAATTTATTAACCCCTCTGCTGGTTTGTATTTCATTATACATTGCATGTATGGTGTTTAACATTTGAACAATGAAGCTGTTTTGTTGCTTGCATGAATTAATATAAATCTGGGTTATGGGCCTGTGTTGCTAATCATTTAGCAAATAGTGAATCCCATTAGTTTCCAACTTGCTACTCGAATGTTTTCAAATCCGTTGTGACGTTGTTTACAGCTCCAACATCCAATGCGCCTCAAACACACCATTGTCCCCATCCATCATCCTTCCTACTCTGACCTACATCCCAGTCTGAAACAGGAAGGCCCACAGCATGATGCTGCCATCACCACTTCTCACCATAGAGACGGTGGGTTGAGGGTTGCATACAGAGACAGTTTCATGCCACAGACATGCTTTTTCTGCTCATTTTAAGTATAATGTATGTTGAAAAGGTTGTAATTTTAGAGGCAGTTGTCCAAACAAACTCAAAGAAATTCTCTGATGACCTTCTGGTTTGAAGTTTGAGCTCAATTATTATCAGGCCAGACTAACAGGAAAAAAAAACACGGAGCAGCTTTATTTTAAATTATACTTTATTTCATATAAAAACAAAACAATAAACAAATAAATTAGATATTTCTAAAATAATTCTCTGCTTGAGGACAAGTTTACAAATTGAGTCGGTACCAGAAGATTACAGGAATGTAAAAATGCAGATGAATTTAGCTGCAGGATAACAGATATGTATAAAATGCAACGCACTAGGTTAAGTCGACTGAAAAACAAAAACAGTTGAATTTTAACAAACACACTGGGATATTGTTTTTTTTTTTTTTTTTTTTTTAAATCGGTTCCGAATGTTGCTGGATGAAACAATGACATTGAACACTTCCAGCAGTTTTACTCATCACACAGTTTGATCTGTTTTTATTTATTATTATTATTTTTTTGCAGGGTCAGATTCGGGAGGTGGGCTGAGAGTCAATCTGTGATTTTTCTGCCATGGGGGGGGGGGGGGGGGCATCTACAGCTGCTCCTGGACGTCGGAGCGGCCAATCTGAATTAAGATTTGTAATTTAAAAAGACAGGAGGGGCTTTGGGGATCAGGATTGGGTCGTTTGGAGGAGAAGGGGGGGTGACATTACCATAATAAGAGCCTCTTCATTTGCACACAAGCTCAAGCTAACCCAACACCCCCCCCCAACCCCAAACCAAAGAACTCCCTCTAGTCTGTAGTCACACCCATTAAGCCGGCAAAGCCCTCATTGTCCGGCCCGGCTGTGGACCTGAGGATCCCTCGCCACCAGATTGAGCTGGGTGAAGGGTTACAGTCAGACAATGGAGGGTCCCTCCCCCTCCTCCTCTATTTGAAATCAATCACACAGCCCTTCACATTCAGAGCGCCTATCCCCCCCCCCCCCCCTCCCTCTATCAGCAATGACAGTGGGCTTGGGGACCACAGAGTCCTCATGCTTACTGTTCGTCCACCTTTTCTTGGGATGAGTCCCAACCTGAACCCTGAGTGATCCGAGAGAGCAGAGCGCACAGAGAGTTTACCGCTTGTTCAAATCAACAAATAAGTAGAAATTATGTTTGATGGCTTTGGGAGTTAATCCAAAACTCCTTTAATTTGGGATTCCTGTGGCGAGCTTCTGTTAAAAGCTTAGGAGCACTCGACGTCTTAAGCTAAGCGAACGGCTGGACCAAGACCCAGGCAGACTTCTTCAAACAACAACAAAATGGGCTTTTTTTTTTTTTTTACACAGAAGAGTTTTAAATGCAGGGAATGGAGGATGATGGTGGTGGACCAGCAATAAGTTTCCTATGTGAAACACGTAGAGATGTATAATGATTGAGTGCAAATTTAACTTGTTTAAATAGTGTCACCGTCTTCAAACAACTTCTCTTTAATCTTTAAATTGTCTTCACATTTCAATTCAAATTCAATTCAAAAATACTTTATTTATCCCTGAGGGAAATTAAATAAAAATGTAAGTTTGCAGGGGTTAATTACAAAGATGCTTATGTTTATTTTGCACTGGAGGTGTATTGATCTCCCTGTGTGAAATATGTACTGAGAATGACGCAATCCCTGTCAGAATAATTGGCAAAAACAAAATTAAGACAGGGTGGAAATTCATAAAACAGAAACGGTTACTCTCATCGGAAACACTTTGGATGGTCCATGCTGGGTTCCTCTCGAAATGAACACACCTGAACATTTCTAACCAAGAAATCAAGAAATAACCCAAACAAACCCACAGAAACTTTGTTTTCCAGATGTTTTTTCCCCTGCTATATATGTGTGCTTTTTTTAACATTATTTTATGTCACCATGCCACATTTGTTTCAATGTGATCCTCTGGGATTGATGGCTGTTGAGTTATGTTGAGAATTACTGGTATTGAGTCCTGTGGTATAAGTGGAATAAATTTTCTTTCTTTTCAGACAGCAAAGTTGTTGCCTCATAATGCAAACTGTCCAAATTAATTAAAGTTGTATTTAAAGGTTCCACTGTAAGTGTTTCACACAGGAAGATCAGTCACGGGGCACCGCATTATACCTCCATTGTCCATACCTCCATGTATAAAAGAAAAACATGCAGGATTTTAAAGGTTCATACAATATTATTGTTGAGATTAGAGTTGTGTTGACTTATTTGAAGTCCGCTTTTGTCTCCGCCCCACTTGATTCAGCCGTTAGCTTCAGCCTCCGGGTCCATCTAATCTGGATTAATGCAGATTAAATGTTAGATATTACCTGTTTGCTTAACCTTTAAGCAGAATCTCAAATCCTGAAGAGATCCAAATAATGGCAAAAACCCCTGACTCCTTTTGGTGCTTCCATTTTCATTCAGCTGGAAATCAAAATAAAATAATAGACTTATCAAGCGCAATTGTTTGCATCTTGAAACTTTGTTAAGACACTTTTTTTTTATTTCCCGGCTTCTAAATGACTTTGAATAAGTTTATGCAGCTGGTTTGGCACTTCGAGGTTAACATTTTCTCTCATTTCCCCCTCAATACGTTCATTTTATGTCAGTAAGAATAATTTATGAAAGGCAGCTGTTTTTCTGTCATTGATATGTACATAAAATATTTTATTATTCTAATATATTCACAGGAAATCATCAGTTCAGGCACTTGGCTGCCACTTACAGCAACTTCTTAGCGAGAGAGATCCTGAGATTTAAGACTTCTTTTTTTTTTAAATAAGTAGAACAAATGTAAAATATTATTATATAGAGAGATTTATATCAACAATCAATTTCTTAACTTTTTATCGTAGCAAAATAATTATTATTTCTTTCTTCAAAATGTCCTCACATCTGAGGTTTGAGGCCCTGGTTTTTTTTTTTTTTCTTTTTTTTGGGTTGGTGGAAGCAGATCTTTGTCCGTCGCCTCTCCAAAGGCGGGATAATCAGAAAAAAAAAGGGTCTCTTCTGCTGAATGTAGTGCCATGGTTTTTAGACGTCAGCAGCTGTTTCCAAGCAGGTAGTACAGAGTTTTTCTTGCTCTCCTGAACGCCGCAATTTTTCTTTCCTCAGACCTCCAGGCAGTGAAGAAGCCCGCCGGCCTCAGTGCTCCTCATGTGTGTGTGTGTATATAAATGCCTACTTCTATCTAAGGGCTTTAATAAAAAAGTCCAATGAGAGTTAAACTTTTAACTGGAGAAATGCAGCTATCGACCTTTCAGTTCGGCACCAGATGGCGACCCGAGGCAGTTCCCGCTCTGGAGTCTATCTGAGAGCCGTTTTGGCGTCTATCCGGGAGCGGACGTCCTGGTAGGCCAGGAGGCACGGGTCGGTGGACAAGGCGTCGTGCGTGAAAACCGAGTCGTTGTCGGAGGAGCAGGAGCTGGAGGTGTCCTCACACGATGGAGAGTACTGCTCGAACGGCGTCGACAGGTCCAAGTACTGCGAGGGAGCAATGAAAGGGAAGACATGGTGAGACATCGCAAATTAAAAATATGAATAAAAACTTCCCCTAGATACAGATGTGTACGACAAGTTCCATGACTGCTTTAAACCGGCAAAGTATTACAGAAAAATGTCTCAAAGTTCTTATTGTTGTCCTTAAAGATTAGCAATAATGTCTAAAATATTGTGCTCAAGATCACGAAAACAGAACCACTGCAAAAACGGATCTAAAAATAAGTAAAATGTTCTTAAAATTAGTGTATTTATCCTTGATTTGAGCAGGTAAATAAGATTATCTGCCAATGGAATGAGTATTTTGACCCCTAAAATAAGCTAATTAGACATACTGCACTTGAAATAAGACGATTGAGATGAATTGTTCCTATTTTAAGTGCAAAAATCTTATTCCATTGGCAAATCATCTTATTTACCTGCTCAAATCAAGGATAAATACACAGATTTTAAGAACATTTTACTTATTTCTAGTTCCGTTTTTGCAGTGCAATCACTTAGCATAAGCTGCTTCACTGCAAAAACGGAACTAAAAATAAGTCAGATTGTCTTGAACTTAATGTATTTGTCCTTGATTTGAGCAGGTAAATAAGATTATCTGCCGATGGAACGAGTATTTTGACCCCTAAAATAAAATAATTAGATACACTGCACTTGAAATAAGATGATTGAGATGAGTTGTTCCTACTTTAAGCGCATTTAAATCTTATTCCATTGACAAATCATCTGATTTGCATGCTCAAATCAAGGACAGATACAATAATTTTAAGAAACTTCAACTCATTTTTGTGTTCCTGAGCAGAAGAGTCACGTTTCTGCTCCTTCGTCTACATATATGCGAAGGTGACGGCGTCCATGACTGCGAGTGTTTGAAGCCCACCTCGTCAGAGATGGACAGCAGAGATTTGTCCAGCTCCTCCACCAGCTGCTTGAACGTTGGTCTCTGGGTGGGAACGGCGTGCCAGCATTCACGCATCAGCATGTAGCTGCAGGGAAGGAAACACAATGTCATTAGGATGCTACAGCGTTTATTTTTCTATCACCGTGATGTACGCCTCTACAGCCGCTGGCAATCCTGGCGGGCAACTATTAAAAGCACCAAGATAAAGTCCTTTTTTATAGCAGCCGCTGAATTTCACAATTAAACTTTTATTCACACAGATGAATTTGGAGAAACTCGACGCAGCCACCAGACATTTAGTTAAAGGGCTCTGGTATTTTAAATGTTCACGATGACAGTCCCCCCCCCCCAGCATCACTGATCCTCTGCTGTGCCCAGCGGTAGGTGTGAGGCGCGCCTCCTTATATTCATCATTTGCTTAAAACCAGACTGGACCAAAACGTTAGTCCGCTCCGTTCAAAACACACCAGTGATGTTCAGGTTTATATGTATGATTCTGGGGCAGATCAGGCGTTTTCTTGGCACGCCTACAGCTGGGATGGGGTGGATGAGCACTTTTGCAGGGCCTCTAACCCCAATTTGGCCTCAGATCTGCAGCTCTGCATGAACGTGTGCACATTTTGAGGACTCGGGATCCGGACACGCAGTGTAGAAACACTTTGAGGGGTTGATATGACTAGAAAAGAGCAAAATCGGAACTGTCCATTTATATGTAATGGCATATAATGGATGTGGTTGAGACTTGGCGACCCCCTGGGTACATTTCCCTTACAGCAATGTTAAAAACCTTGGGCTCTGACCCGGCCACTTCACTGCTGCAGCTGTTTGAAACTCTTTAAAATTTGCTCTAGCAAAGCACAACTTATGCCAGCAGCTCATTTTCTGATTTATGAAGCTCAACACATCGGCCGGCTTCAATAGCATGCTCTTTCCCATTTTGAAGAGTAGCTACACTGCAAAAAGGGAACTAAAAGTAAGTAAAATTTTCTTGAAATCAGTGTATTCTTCCTTGATTTGAGCAGCTAAATAGGACTATTTGCCAATGGAATGAGTATTCTTACCCCTAAAATAAGGTTATTAGCTATTCTGCACTTTAAATAAGGTGGTGGAGATGAATTGTTATTATTTTAAGTGCAAAAATCTTATTCCATTGGCAAATAGTCTTATTTAGCTGCTCAAATCAAGGAAAAATACTCTAATTTCAAGAAAATTTTACTTATTTTTAGTTCCCTTTTTGCTGTGTAAAAGGAATTATTTTCTGAGTTTATATCCCCAGATGGATCAGGAAGTCATGGATTACTGATGAACTTTGACATTTAATACAGTTGTGCCTGTATAATTTATTTTATACAAACAGGTATTCAAATATGTGTGGCAAAAGTAATTATTTCCTTATGTTTATTTTTAACTTAATAAGGTTAGATTCTTCTGGAGCTCAAATTCCTGTTTATCATTTTTCACAACTGAAATGTTTTTGTTTGTCGTTCAATGATTCCTCGCCTTGGTGCCCGGCTAAACGATATCATGCAGCAATACTTGTAGATTATCCAAGCTGTTCAAGCATTTCTGCACACAGGCTGAAATTGTCACTTCAAAATTGCTGGAGTGTCAAGAAAGTTATAATAAAAGATAAAAAAAAAATGTTATGTTGTGATTTTTGTACCTGCTCTACAACATTTGATCTTTTTAATTAACCAAATTAGTCTGGTTGTCTGTAGGAAAGGAAGGTAAACCCCTGTAGATCCAAAGCTAAAAACACATTTTATTTACTTTATCAAAAGACGGTCAACCAGTTTTGCAAATTATTTAGGCTTGGCTGAAAAAAAAAAAAAGGATTATTTTTGGTCTCGCAATCTAAGGGCAGGATTTGGATCAGTATTTATTTAGAAAACATTTGCTGTCTTTAGCTAATTTTAATAAATTATTAGAAAACCGATTTTAATGCACAAAAGTCTGCGTTTGAGCCAAAGGCCTCGGAGGTTTTGTGGTCCTATTTACTATGAAATTAAAGAGAATTAAGTACAAATATAAAAAAATGTGGCTATTAAAAGTACCTAACATTTCCAGCTGTAAGATCTCAACCTGTCTGTAAATAATTTTGCCCTAATTAAAAACAAAAAGTTTCCATCTGCATCAGCCAACTGTGCTGGTGGAACAAGTCTTTCTATAAATGCACACAAAATCAGTCCAGGGGCCACAGATGGCCCCGGGGCCCACACTTTGGACATGCCTGATTTAAGCACACTCATTATGTTTTATTATGGGAAAGAAAAAGAGCAAAGTTGTGTGATAATCATCTGCGGAGGACAGAGGACTGAGCTGCAGGGGAGGAGGAGGACGGTTCCTACTTACAGTTCATGTGTGCAGTTGGAGGGCTTGTCCATGCGGTGTCCCTCCTTTAGCAGCTTGAAGAGCTCCTCCACGGGAATGCCGGGGTACGGGGAACCCCCCAACGTGAAAATCTCCCACATCAGGACGCCGAACGACCACCTGGAGGCAGCCGGGAGGAGAAGGGAGACACAGATCAGACTTCAGCATCAGTTTTATTGGGGCAGGCTTCAGGGCTTGGGAGTAAAACAAAAACGAAACGTTGCGACAGTAAGGGAGGGTGGACTTACACGTCACTTTGGTGAGTGTAAACCCTGTCAAACAAGGCTTCTGGTGCCATCCATTTCACCGGCAGCCGTCCCTGCAGAGCCAGGAAAAAATAGCAGGTTTGATATTTTTTAGGGTTCCTACGCAGTTTGAAAAAGAAAAAAAACCCTCTGCAATCTGATTTCAGTAATTCTAGATAGTCTAGATATGTACGGAAACAGGAAATTAGAAAATACAGAACTTTTCATATTTCCAGACTTTGTTTCACTTTGTCCCATCGTTTAAATATTGTCTCCTTCCTGCCTCATAAGCTTCCTTCTGTCTTCCCTACCTTATTTCCTTTATTTATTTCTTCCTCTTCCTCATCTTCCTTTCTTTTCTTCCCTTCTCTTCATGCCCTGATTTATTTCTCTATTTGTTTTTCCTTTCTTCTCTTTCTCCTTCAATATTTGTGTCCTTGTTTCTTCACTGCATCCAATCCATCCTTCCTATCATCCTTCCTTCTTTCCTTTCTACTAGTAGTGTTTTTTTATATCGCAAAAGGAACGTAAAGGCCATTTTTATGTTTGACTTGTTTTAAAAAAAAAAAAAAGACCACCTTTCTTCTCCATATTCAGATTTCTCCCTGATGACCAACCTATTACTTTACTTTCTTCATCTCATTTTCTAATTAAGTCCCATTAAGACTGATCTGTTTTTAGGTTGTATTAAAGTTGCTGATGCAGCTGCACTTTTAAGTTAAATCCTGGCATTTTTTCCCCCTCCACAACTAATTTCTGATCACATCACAATGAAACCACATCAAAATAAGCAGACCAAACAACTTTCAACACCTTACACTCATCCTGATGCATTTTAAAAAGACCACCCATGAGAGTATTTTACAAAATATGCAATTTCACCAAAATGGTTTGACACAAATGTGTTTCAGCAGCGGAAAATGTAATAAAGAGCAGTTTTCCTCCCAGTGAATTCCTGATAAATGCAGCTGCAGAAACCATGACTCACGTTGGTGGTTTTCTTGTAATAGTCGATCTGGTGGACACCTCTGGCGAGGCCGAAGTCGGCGATCTTCATCACGTTGTCCTCCGTCACCAGAACGTTCCTGGCTGCCAAGTCCCTGTGGATGCACTGCAGAAAAGAAGAAAACAAGGTTTTTATGACCAATGCTGTATCCAGTACCCCTGGTTCAGGTCTGTTTATCTTTGTTAAATTGTTACTCATATTTCTGTTGGGATTTTTGCAGAAATCCACGTTTTGGTATGCAGACCAAATTAAAGTTGGTAGAAAAAGGTATTTATTTCTGTTTTTAGAGTCATGAAAGCCTCTACTACTCCCAGACAAGTCTGGGTTGTTATTTCAAGGCGGATGGTAGAAAATAATTGCAGATTTTCCCTGCAAATGAAAAGCCTGCATACTAAAATCAGCTCATAGGGCCTCATTGTAGTGAATTCCACAAAAATAAAAAATGTCTTTATATAGAAATCCTGGAGTTTAAACAAACCCTCCAGGAAGACGGGGGAAAAAAGAAAGCAGTGTTTGCCCACATTGAATGTATGTCATTAAGTTTATTTTGGTTTTCATTCGAAATAGTCGCGGGATTTGTGGGGACCTGCAGAATGAACCGCTCTGGGTTTGTGGGTCTCCCCATAATGGAGGGTTAGTTTCAGGCTCTGGCATTCTTAGGAGGCAGCAGAGCCAGAAACCTGATGCCAGACGACGGCTCTGCTCCGCTCGCCTGTTTGCTAACAGATTTATGGCGACGCTAAAGAGGACAAAGCCCTGCAAGCAAAAGGGACAGGCAGATGGATGGGGAAGAGTAAACAGGACTGAAGCTGCGGCAGCTCGCTGCTCAGGAATGCCGGTCTGAGACACCGGCTGGCAGGGACAAAGAGACGTGTTGATAAGACGCACTCACAGACAGAGTGCATGCTGGGAAAATAAAAGGAACTGAAAACGGGGTGAGGGGGCAAAGAGTAGAAAGAGAAAGGGAGGAGAACAGCTGGTCCTGCCATCAGGATTTAGAAAGAGACTAGTCAGTCTGAAGAGGCAAAATGCCGTTTAATGAAGGAAACTCCAAGCCTCATATTGAGCCATTAAAGCCTCTTCAGCACCTCTGCTGCATTTGAGTTGACCCCAGAGGGAAAGGAGTTACTTACTTGTGATGCTAACCACAGTTAGCAACACAAGCGGATACTTTCTCCCAATTTTATGGGTTCAACCCTGATGAAACAAAGCACTACATGTCTCACTGGTATAATTGGATGCAAACTGTTAGATTCCAGTCAGTATGTTCCATTTACACAGCAGCCAGATTGAATTTTAACTCGGAGCTATGCGGGGACTTGTAACTCCACGAGTTGAAATGTTCTATAACTTGAACGCATTAGAGATGCACAGACAAATGAACCGGTTGCCAAAAAAAATTGCCAATTTTTAGCTTGTCAGGAGTTGTCTTTGTCTGTCAGGGAATGCCCTGGATTTAGCAGTCTTTCTGCTAACTCCTAGCGTTAGCATTAGGATCTACATTCTCCAGGTAATTCCCCTGATTACAACTGCTGGTGCTTATTGTGCTAATGCCTAACATAATACACTAAAAGCAGTTTACAATGTAAACAGACCCTTGTTTAACACCGACTTCTGTCTCACACACACACACACACACACACACACACACACACACACACACACACACACACACACACACACACACACACACACACACACCCCCACCCCCACACACACACACCCCCACACACAGTGTGACATCTCCTCTGTGCCTAACACCAATAAATATGACTGTTTACAGCAGGAAGACAAGAGAACATAATTGAATTGCTTTGATTATAGTGAAAGAAAAATAATTGGCCAAATCAGTCTGTAAAGTAGGTTAAAGAATGAGAAAAACCGGACATCAGGAATCAGCCAAAATACTCGGATTGGTGCTGATCTTCAAATGTTTCACTGTCGTGTTTTCATTTTGTGAATGAATATCCCATCAAGGGAAACAACTTCTCCTCCAAGCTATTCAATGAGCTGAAATTTGTAATTTAGCATCTTATTCAAGAAACAAGCACCATAAGATGAATATTAACATTGGCTATATTATTGATGTTCCTCTTCGCAAATGTACCAACACTTTAAAGACAAAATTAAATAAGTTATTGCCAATGACTATAAATCTGGAGCCATGTAATCATCCCGCAGCGCTTCTTTGGATTGACAGTTCACCGTTTTTGCATCCATAAAATGCTCATCGAGAGATTTACGGCCACTCTGATGTCATTCCCACTCTTTCAAGTGAACCCACCCTTTTAGAGGCCAGGTACTCCATCCCTCGGGCCACCTGGTAAGCACAGGAAAGCAGGTCTTTGAAGGTGAGCTGCTCCTCGGGCACTTTAGTCACATCAAAGGTGTAATCCATGCCTGGAGGTCGCCTGGCCCGCAGGTACTCCCTCAAACTGCCTTTGGAGGCGTACTCCACCAGCACGTACAGGGGGCCTGTGGGGGAGGGGGGGTATAAAACAGGATGAAGGGCTGTTTGTGTGGTGACTTTAGCCTCAGGGTTCGGGATCACTCAAGTTGAGAGACAATAAATTATGTTTTAGGAGACAGGAAGGCTATTTGAAGCTCACCATCCTGTGTGCAGACCCCCAGTAGGTTGATGATGTTCTTGTGCTTGTCCATAACCTTCATCAGCTCCATCTCTGAAATGAGGTCTGCAAGATCTTTGTCTGTGGCATCGTCTTAAATAAAAAAACAAAAACAGATCATGTCATTCAGACAAACACGAAGTAACCTAAAAACTCCTCAATTCCTTTCTTTAGTGAGTCTTTTTGTTCTTTACCTTTGAGCATCTTGACTGCTACAGTGGTGGCCTGATCCGGACAGTCCTTGTTGATGCCAAAGGCTTCAGCTCTGACCACCTGACCAAAGCAGCCCTCTCCTAGAGGTTTTCCCAGTGTCAAGCTAGAGAGAGAAAATAAGTACGTCCAAATCAGAATTGAACAAATCCATAATTTGAACCTTTGGTTTTTTAAACTACAGGTTGGAGAGAGCCAAAAAACGGGCTACAGGCCTATTTTATTTTTAGGTCTGCAGATGATTTGAGAGCTAAATCTTTTCCTAAGTCTGGATTCCAACAGCTAAATGAAACCTATTCACGATCCCAACCTTTGAGGGTTTGAGGACAAACCCTTCTGAAAACAAATGAGTTTAAATGATAAAGGATTTGCATTTTACGCTGCAGGTAACTTACTTCTCCCTCGGGAACTCCCAGTCTGGATCGTAGGGAAGCTCAAACTCCATAACACCAGCCAGCATGGGGGAACAGCCGGACGAGAGTCGGGCCACCCTCATCAGAGACGCACTGGACTTTCCGGACGAGTTGGATTCCACTGAATACTTTAGGAGAAGAGATTAACATTTAAAAACCTCACTTTTGGACCACACATGAAGGTTTTTGCTTTAAAAGTAGCTCTACAGTGTAGGTGACCATAGAGATCAGTACAAAACTAACCATACATTAGGTTCTCAATCTATTTAAATACCAATACAGATTGAACCGGCATATAAATAAAAAGTTCAGAATACAGATCTCACGGTTTTAAAACGGTTAGAAGACAAGATGAGTTCTGAAAAGGAGTTACAGATGGACACCAGTGCTCTGATTGCGTTCGTAAGCCCCTTCCACTCTTCTGTCGTATGATTACTAAATGTACCTGTCTGCGAAGAGGGAACTTGGAGAGCTTCTGAACAGGAAGGGCGTCGAAAGGCTCCCTTCTTGGGTGGACCTGCATTCGGCACAACACCACGATGATGACGGCCATGATCAGAGCCACGAATCCGCAGGCATAGATGATGATGTCGGTGTACTTCGTCTCAATCGTTTCCAACGACTCAGCTGCTTCTTCTTCTGCAGAAGCAAGAATATAGATGCATCTAATCAATAGTTGGTATGCTGGTTTTGATCCTTGAGAAGCACATTTACAACAGCTAAAGAGGCTTTAATGCTGCTCAAGGTCATCTGGTTCATGTGTGTGGTTTAACATTTGAATGTTCTTAATGGCTAAAAAAACCTAAATCTCCTCTAACAATGCCTTTATCGTTTTATACTTTCATTTTCTTCAGTAGAATTAAGTACAAATTGCAGTTTCCAGATCAGCCAATGTTAATATTCATCTTATGGTGCTTGTTTCTTGAATAAGATGCTAAACTAAAGAAAAAGAGTTTAGTTTAATGGTTGCAAAGCAAAAAAAACAGAATATATATTTCACAGTTAGTGTTTATGCCATGTTTTTTTTAAGTCAGAGGAAAGAAAAGTGTATATGAATAGTGTATATGGTTCTCTTGTAAGCTTGATAATTATTAAGTTTGAGATACAGAGTAAAATGGAGCCGGAAGTGAAACGTGCCAAATTGGACATTTATAGTAGAATGTGTGAAACCTCTCCTTAAGATCTTACCCCTATTAGATCTTAAGGAGATTTGATATGACTTGGTAATGAAATATAGAGTGAATCGTGGTCTCTCTGTTTAAATACCAACACTAGCATTAAGGGTTAAGATCTTTATAAAGAAAACTGAACCAGCCAACAAAACTGCAACTGGTTCACCTCTAGTTACTGCCTTGGTTTTTGTTATTATTGGCCACCAATTAGACCTATCAGAGCAAATCTACCTTGAGGAGATATGAGAAGAGGAGACAGAAGCTGGAGCCAGATCTCTTTAGTTTAGCTGAAAACCCTTTAGTTCGTTTTTTACCTGAAAGCACAGTGAGCCAGGCCGACTGGTGGGCAAAGCCGATTGAATTTCCGGCTAGGCAGGTGTATTCTCCCGCATCCTCCATGGTAACTTTGGAAAGGTAGAGGACCTCAACCTCTGACATGTTCAGACTACCAGTCTAAAAGAAACAAAATGCAAAAAGTAGACATAAATATTAATTTGCTGTTTCTACAGGACGTTTATCATTTCTGTCTGAGCAATCTCTTTTCTGTCTGTCAAGATGATACCAACCTTAAGGACCTGAACGTAGGGAGTGCCATCAGAACCATAACGGCTGCCATTTCTTTCAATGTGCTTGAGCCACTGAATGTGAGGCTGAGCGTCACTGTAAACCTTGCAGTGGAACTGAACATCGCTGCCTACCACTGCTGTGGTGTTGGCAGGTAAACCAGCTTGCAGGATAGGCCTGTGGGGTGAACGCTCTGTAACAGGACAAAGCAAGAGAAAAGGAAACGAAACGTCAATCCAAGAGATTGCAAATAGACTTAGATAGCTCCAGAAACTGGACTCATGGGGCAGAGGGAGCATTGCTTAACTTCACAGAGTCTAACACACAGAGCCTCAGGGATTAAATGTACAAACACATAAGTTATATCAAACGGTGACTAATAATTATCCAAATCTTTGACTATTTAACAATAGGTACACTGTTGTTTTATAAATAAAAGTCTCAAAATAGTCAGCAACTGCCCAGTTCTTCTTTAAATGAGTTTCTTTTTTTGACGTTTGGGATCAAATCTGGTTCCATTAGCATGCCTCTCTGGCACCGGTCTCTTTGATCTGCGGTCACTTTCTGATCTCATTAGTTGTCTCGTTAGGGCTTTCCTCTTGTTCCGTTAGCCGTGTTGGAAACTGACCCCATGCTCACCATCCAGCAAAACAAATGAACAAACAAGCCGCTGCCCTTCTCAGTTTCTTGTCACAAATCAGGTGGAAAACTGGATTGGATGCATGGCCATCCTTGTGATCCTGTCATTTATTGCCAATGCCAGTCACCCTAGCTACCTTCTGCTCATCCCTCAAATGAATTGTGTTTAAAAATTGCTGACTAATGCTTTGGCTACAGGCCAAGATGCATTTTATCCCTTGTCTATGTTTGTTAACAAGTCTCACAAAGAATCTTCCAGGTCTTACCCAGAACGTCGAGAACATAGCTGTGAGTAATGGATCCATATTTGTTCTCCACCACACAGGTGTAGTTTCCTCTGTCTGAGGGCACAACACTCTCCATGACCAGGCTCCAGTGCTGATGTCGTAGCTAGCCAGAAACAACAACAACAAAAAAATCATAAAGAGGGAACAGAGGAAGAAACGCTAAATCTATCTCCGAAGCTAGAAAAATATTAAAAGTTAAGAAAATCAAGACTTCCACAAACACTCACTTTAATTCCCCCGATGCGGTGCTCTCCTCTGAACTCACGTCCATTTTTGAGCCACCGGATTGTTGGTACTGGACTGCCCATTGCAGGGCAGCGAAACTTCACAGTGTTTCCAGCGGGAACAGCATACAGCTTCTTCTCCATACGCTGGGTGTGGGTCCAGTAGGGACCTGTGGAGACAAACACCAACAAAAAGAGCCTTAGTTGGAACACCATGACCTTAAACATGGGGTTAGAGTGGAGCTGTTCACAAGATGTTTCGCCCAAGTTCAACTCAAGTCTAAAGACTTTGAAGAGCAACTCCAAGTCAAGCATAAAGACTTTGAAGGACAGCCTAAGTCATGCCTTGTATATCTGAGGGACAAACCAAGTCAAATATCAACTCATTATGAAGTAAGTACAATTTAAAACTAAAAACTTTGAGGGAAAAGTCAAAGTCAAGTCTCGGGTCTTGGACGGACAAGATGAGTCCAGTCAAAAGTCTTTGAGAAGAAAGTCAAAGTCACGCTTTTTGTCACTGATGTACAAACCAAGCCAAACCTCAACTCATTAAGTCAGGCATCAAGTCTTTAGAGGCAAGTCAAAGTCAAGTCTCAGGTCTTTGTGGGACAGGTCCAAATAAGCTTAGAGTCTTTGAAGTGCAGGTCCAAGTCAAGAGGCAAGTCTTTCAGGGACAAGATTTAGATTTCTTAAATATTGTGACAAAACTACACACCTCTGGAGAAGTAAACTTGGTCATTTTCAGTTTCAGCAGATGGGTCCTCCAAGCCGTTGTCCTCATCATCGTCCCCTGACCCTAACATGTCTTCAAATAAAACAGAAAAAAATATGAAGATCCAAAAACCGCTAACTGGAAACAATAACATTTTCTGTCTTAAAGTGCAAAGTGTTGGTTCCTCTCACCTGCCACGGTAATCGTGAAGTTCCTCACGGGACTTTTGGTTCCCCGGAGAACACAAACGTACAGTCCAGAATCCTCGTACGTGATGTCCGTGATCTCCATGATGGCGCCACGCATCTGCATGCGGGGCGTGGGCAAAAGCCGGACTCCTTCCTTGTACCAGTTCACCGCCATGCCTGGCCGCGTGTTCATGTCGCAACGCAGCTTCAGACTGTTTCCTGGTTCCAAGACAAGATGCTCCGTGGTGTCGTCACTAATGTCCTGAGGAACCTCTGTGGAATTCGAGAGAGGTGTTAGAACTGTCTGACTTACAGTCCAGCATTTTGTTTCTTCTGATATTCTCATCACCCGGCCCGCACAGCACTAGTAGGTTTCAGCTCAATCTTTAAGTTGTTCCCTCCGCTATGAACGTCAATTCCCTAACATCTCCCATCCACACATATGCCTAAATACAATGGAATTACCATAGAAACCAGAGTCCTAATGACCTGACCCTCTTCTCTCCAACCCATTCTCCATTACCCCTTCCATGTTAGTGGATTACTGGGTGTCTGAGCAATATGGCCAACATAGCAAACTCCCTCCCTTCCTTTATCGCTGCAGAAAAGACGTCAAGAAAAGAAATGAGCAAGAGGACAGGGTGAAGCTAATGAGCATGTTGCAACATGACAGTGGTTGGAGAGGGGTGGTGAAGGTTCAGCAAAGGTCTAAGTGAGCAAACAGAGGAGAGAGAGAGGTCTTTGTCAGCCAACACAGGAAACAAGGGTTCTTGATACTGGGATTGATTCCACCAATCCATTTTGTACACCCCCTTATTTTTTTACAGGGTCCCAGGTTTGCCCATCACCAGCACTCAATGGAGTAGAGCCAGGGTACACTCTGAACAGGACCCCAGTCAACCACAAGGCAACACAGAAACACAGGACAAACAACTAAGCATAGACTCACTGACGCCCAGCAGCAATCTACAGTCGATGTAACATGCGAGAACTGTGGGAGGAAGCAGGAGCTAGAAGAGAACTCACACACGCATGTAGAAAACATGCAGAATCCATGCAGAAAGACGCCAGGAATCGAACAAGGAACCTTCTTTCTACAAGGCAACACTAATAAGAACTGCATTACCATAAAGTCTGGTCTTAAACACTTATCCACCATCAAATTAAAATTTCCTTAAGTTACCTGGTCGGATTGCAGCAGCTGTCATCTCTACAGTTCGGGAATTGATGGTACCTGTGGACGAGAGATGTTGTGGTTGAAAACACTGAAATACTATTGAAACAACAGTAGATGAACGTGGATGTTTACTCAGTAAGCCTTCCTCACCAGGCAGGACATCCAGCCACGCAGATTGCATGGCTTGAACTGTCTGTTCCCCATGGACACTCTCGGCCAAGCAGATGTACTCGCCTGCATCTTCCATTGTGATATTGGACAGGTGGAGTGTGTTGACCTTGGATCCATTACTTTTCAGGGACTGAATAAAGGAGATGGTTTGTTATCCGTGCTCAACATGACAAATAAAACTACAGCTTTAGCTGCGCGTAACTTCTTACTGTCAAGGTCTTGATCTGAGATAGTCCTCCTTGGGTTCGTCCTGAGCTGCTTGAATCTGTCTTAAGCCACTGCACCTTGGTTGATAGCGGCCTGTGGACTTTGCACAAGAGTTTTGCTTGACCACCAACCACCCCTGTGGTGTTTTCTGGATACCCTGGTACAATCAGAGGCCTGGACACTCGGAGATCTGGAGAAAACAAAAGAGGTGGAGATGGAAAGCAGGAGTAAATTTAGCATTTGAGGAAGTCTTTGGCAGTAATTTGGTTTTTTTTTTTTTTGGGTTGATTTCTGAAGAAAGAGCCTTTATAATATAGTCTGAATTAACAGCTTGTAGTTTAAGACCACCTCAAGACAACAAGAGAAAACATGGCTGAACACATCCTGAAGGTTTTCCTTAACCCCCAAAGAAACCAGCCAGGGGAAGGACACCCTGTTCCTTGTTCCTAACAAACCAGTGACATTTAATGCTGCCAGGAACTGGTGATAGAGTGCCCTGATAACCCGGTGGTGTCAGTAGCAGCTACAGGGGGCCACTTGTCCTGAAACATATCTGTGCCATGGCCGGAGCCCGTTACCACTGCTCAGTCGCTTAGGCCGAGCAATTTTCTGGGGCAATTTTCTGTCTGATTGCTTACCGCGAGCACTAAGTGAAAGGGCAATCTGTTCCCTTGTGGAAGTGAAGTGCTGCCTTTCTGTCTAATCACCCAGAGTGCATGCAGGTAATGCTTTCAGGAACAAATAACACGCTTACAACCTTGTAAGTAGAAAATCAGACACGGAGAATTGGCCAAAAAAGGAAAACATATTCAAAGGGGCGTTTGAAAGCTAGTTTTATGTATATTTAATGTGAGTTCAAATTACCAATGTGAAATTAAAACAAGAAATTGCATTTCTTTAAATTATGAGGAATAGTGGAGCCAGTCTGTGGCAATAAATCCCAGATAGAATATTTCAGGGTTCCTACACAGTCTTGAGAAGTCTGGAAATTTATTTTAATGTTTTCACAGTCATAAAAAAATGAGAAAAACCAAACCTAGAGCCAAACTCTGTACTGTGTTCCGTATTATAAATCCTAACTTGATTAATGCTTCTCAAATATCCACAATCTGATCAAATTCGCCAGATAATTCTAGGAATACGACTCTGACAAGCTATTTGGAGATGGAGAATTTGCAGGAACCCTGAACCACACAGAGTATGCAGCCATGCTAATGAACTTGCCGAGACATGGACGGTGCCCTGGAGTTGAACTTACGACGGAGTGTGAATTGTCACCCAGAGGCGAGGGGGCAAACAACAAGAGAACACAACACAAACAAGCCGCCCAATCAGCCGGTCAGCCAGCCGACCAGACTGGCAGCAGGAGACTCTCAGCTGGGACACTGAAGAGACCTTCATGTTCCGACACAGAAACCGCACACAACAACAATCGGTTGCTCTCCGTCGGACCTGTTTGATACCAGAAAACTGAAAAGCACTCAGAAACCACCCTGTCCTGTTTCTGATTGCCTCAGAAACAGAAGAAATCTGCAAAAATGTTTGGCTTTAAATAAGGTCGGTCTCCGGCTGTACTCTGCCTGTTCCAGTAATGCAACTGTGAATGTCTGGAAGTGGGATGGGTGAGTTAATAAACCTGGCAGACAAAAAGTAAAAAAAAAAAAAAATTCAACTCAAAAGGTAGCGCTGGGGCCTGCCATAGTTATTATCAGTCCTGGTAAAGATGTGTAAAACATGAAAAAGAAAATTAATCTTTAAATTCAGCAGCATCAAAAAACTGTGGAAGCTTTAAGTCAAACAGTTGGCTTAAATTGGATGAGACGACAAAAGCTCCAGGTAAGTTTAAAGTAAAAAGAAAGGGTAGAAATGCAGAAAATGACCATAAATACGCCCATTGTTGAACACTGTGGATGATCTGCATTGCTTTGGGCCTGCTTCTCCCACAAAGCACCAATTATTTTAGATTTTTCTTAAACATCTTGCAAGGGGTGCAAAGAAATACAAAAGGGTTGTTCCTACACTGCCTTGTCATGAAGGCATGGTAACTTGAAATCTACAACATAAAATACTGTAAACCCTAGCCAGAAAGACAACACAAATGTAAATAAAGTCCAGCAGTTTTTCTGTCACATATCAGTCAATAGAACCTGATTCGGCACTTTTCATACAGCCAATTATAACACAAACTGCTTTTCAAAGGTTAAAAACAGGACAGACAAAAAAAAAAACAAAAAAAAAAAAAAAACACAAGAGACGCAATACAAATAAAGGGATGCCTATAGCAGATAGTCTGAGTATCTCAAAAGAAAAATCCCCCATGCAGGTTGTTAAAAATGACAGATAAAAAAATAAATAAAGTAAATGGGGAATATTTTTGCAGACTATAATAATTGTTGCTGACTGCCAGCACTTCCAAATGGATGATCATGTCTGTGTGGCCGAATAATAATAATAATAATAATAATAATAATAATAATAATAAGAATAATGCCCTGCGACAGACTGGCTACCTGTCCAGGGTGTACTCTGCCTCTCGCCCATTGAAAATGCTTGCGACCCCATGAGGGATAAAGCGAGTAAGAAGATGGATGAATGGATGGATGGATGGATGGATGGATGGATGGATGGATGGATGGATGGATAATAATAATAGGTTAAATAAATAAAGGAAAGACTTGGTAAGATATAGGGCCCATATTTTCTGTCAGAAATGATTCCTACTAAGCGAGAGCTACAGAAAGTGCCCCAGCAGCCCCAAATTTTGAAAGAATCCTCAAATATCGCTTCAGACAGGAGATAAATCCAAGAACAGGTTACTTTCACATCAGATGATGTTAAGACATTTCTGTCAACAGGCCGTTTGAAGCTTTTTAAGGAGCCCCATCCTGCACACCTTCGTTGGAACAACAAGCCTCGGCTGGCCTCGGCGGCCTCCGGGGGCGCCATTGCTTTTGTCTTTCATCTGTCTCCACACATCCTTAGAAATTAATCATCCCAGTGTTTTAATCAGACTTAAAAACGTTACGCCGCTAAAGATAAACAGCCCTCATCACTTCAGCTTTAATTGCAAAACATGCTGTTTGGCGAGGAGCAATTATGTTTTTGCTGAACAGAAACAGCGCGATGGGACTGTAAAAGCAACAGCGGCTGGCTTGAAGCCTGAGCGTCTGCCTGTAAAGCTTCAATGAAAGAAAAAAAAAAAAAAGCCCCCGCCCCTCTCCATCCTCTGCAGCTGGCACGTAGCCAGGCAGATTTACACTTCCGAGCCCCAGGGCCTCCGATGGATCAGGTAGCAAAACACTCAAGACTCCTTGCGCTTCCGACTCCTCCACTCCAATCCGAACCCCGACCACTGCCCCTCGCCTAATTTTTGCTGTCATCCTGACTTCCTCTGGACCTATGCCTACTGGGAAACTTCATCTTTCCTAGGAGAGAGAGAGAGAGTGCTGGGGACGTATTCTGGTAACGTAAGAAATACCATGTAAGCGTCGCGCAAACAGAAGCCCCTAAAGATGTAGAGGTAAACTCTCTGAATGCCCGTTGCACTCTTTGTGATGTTAAAAACACCAGGTTTGCAGTATTAAATTAGGATTTTATGCGACAGATCAACAGAGTTGTGCATAATTTTGGACTGAAAAGGACACATGGCTTTCAGAAAATGTTCACCCAAAAAAACGTGGTGTGTATTTATATTCTGCACCGCTGTATAAAATCCTGTGCTGTCTAGCAAGTAAGTAAAGTTGCACTTTAATCTGCGATGGCCACAGAGGTTTGCTTGTGAACAAACACCATCATGAAAACCAAAGAACATAACAGGGAGCTCCGGGAGGGAATTGTCTTACCTTTCGTTCTTATCTCAGGAACACTCCTGACTGCGACTCTGTCCACCAAGCAGAGCAGGAGAACACAGAGCATGCAGCACTGCACCATCTTCTGGATGTGTCTTATGGTTAAGAGGCAAAAGCAGAAGTTGGAAGCCTGGAAAGGGCCTCACACTCCGGTCCCTCGCATCGGGGAACTTCAGGAAGCCACAAAAAGTCTCTAAATCTGGAACCTGCATGGGGTAAACAAACCAAGAAGACGGACAGTGAGTTCTCTGTAGCTCAGAGACTTGATTGTTTGAGAAGACCTGTCCACAAGAGCAGCTAAAGACACAAACCTTCTTGATCGGCTTAAAGCTACATGTCAAACACACAAACAATTGTCCGGACAAATAGCTGCAGAGAGTGGCTGTTTTGACTGCTAGCAGCTGTATTCTTAACCAGATGTCCCGCTAACTGTCCCGACTGTCTCACATTGTCCAGGCACTCCAGCATCATGAATAAGGAGCAGGGCTGTTAATGCCTGTTGTTTGTCAATGGATGGCGCTCAGCCGGCCCAGGGATAATGGGTCCACACTGGGAAAACACTTGAAACCTGCCAGGGAGCAGCGGTGAGCCTGCGCGCATGTCTTCAAACTCCCCGAGGGCAATTTTCTCAAAATACTAATAATGAAAATCCACACAACCGCTTTTAAATCTATGTGTTTACCTTGCAGAAAGTCAAAAATCCAATACAAGTTTGGTCAATTTTTAAAATTCAAAATGTTATTGGCTAAATAATTTGTAAAATTGTTATTTATTAGTCCAAATAGAGACGTATACGGTGTCGGGAGTTCTATGATAATATGGCTGGCAGCCCAGGGTGGCCATTCTGTGATGGGACAGCACCCCCCCCCCCTAAACTGGCCAGCCAGATTGATCATAGCACTCTCCATTCTGCACATGATCAATCTGGGACTGCTCCCATTAAATCTGTTTGGGGCATTCTCAGAGCTGATTGGGTGAAGTGACACCTTGTTTAGCCAATCGCTGTATGAAATTTTAATGGCTAAGCAGCAGACATCATGAGAAACCACAGGACGGTAAGCTAGTCAAAGCACTTGTTACTGTTCTACTATCAAAGAAATTGTGGATTCTGACAAAACAGATGTGATAGCAGCAGCTAAGCATGCGTCCTCCTTCACTACTGTGTTTATTTTGGTTCGGCTGTGGGCTCGTCGGCTCTTGCTTTCGTCGCACCAGTATGTCCCGCCTTAAACCACAATACTGCGACGTGATTGGCCCGATCCGTTTTTAGTTCGGAGACAAACGGTTGAAACCAGGAGCGGTACAAGATGGATTCTCGTGTCTTTATGAACGCACAAATACACAAAAACACAAAGAGAATTCATCTTGCAGGCAAAGTTATAGTAAGTCCACTTAATGAGAATAAGAAGCTTCCCATTGTTGTGCTAGTGGTTATCTCTGTAGGGAAATCAGTTTTTTGACTGTATTTGGAGGAAATTATTTTTTTTCCCTATACTTTATACAATCAATACCTATGCGAACTTGGTTTTATGCATTTGCATGGATCTGTGTGCAACTATACAACGTAATGCGTTTTGGTCTGATGAGACCAACACTATAAGGCAGGGGTCACCAACATGGAACCCGTGGGCACCAGGTAGCCACCAAGGACCACATGTGGTGCCCTTGGACCTACTCAAAATATAGCGCAACCCACCAGTGAGCTGCATCAAAAATTTTATTTTATCATGTTGCTTTTCCTTTTTGAATCACACTTGAATTTATATAGATTTATAAATGACAAAAGCATGAAAAATATTATTTTTTGTGTAACATTAAGGTGAGCTCTGACTCTTCTAGTTTAATGAATGTATGACACAGTACCCATGAAGTAGCTCTCAGTGTCAAAAAGGTTGGTGATCTCTGCTATAAGGTGTTGAGCAATACCACAGATGAATTAAGACATGAAACAAAGGTTGTGCAAAAATACCTCATGTCCAAGGTTGAGCATGGTGTAGGTAGGATGTGTGATTCTGTGTGGCAGTCAATGACTCTTCTTTTGTGAGTGTTATTATTTTGATAACATCTGTACCAGAGGTGCTAATAAATGAGGGGGGATTAGAATTAAAGTGTAAGCACAAAAACGTGGTCTAATAGACTCCAGACAGACTATAAAACAGCGGCCGGCTGTAAGAACACTAAAGGAATAATGCAGGGATTTTTCTTTCTTTTTTTTTTTCTGTGGCACACTGCGCCAGCTGAGCTCAGGCGCCAGACCCAAGCGGCGCACGCACACATGCCGTTTGGAGAACAAGCTTTGCTGAATGAAACGTATTCTTTCTCAATTAGGAACTGGAAAACCCCCCCCCCCCCCCCCACCCACTCCCCCCCTCCTGTTGCTGTTAATTCCACTGGATGGCTGCTGCACTTTTGACGGAGCCAAAACCACTTCCACTGTATTCTCCTTTTTTTTTATTCACATCTAAAAACGGATGGAAGGGGGCGTCGCTGGCGTGTTTCTGTCACATCATTCACGCTTAATAAACCTGTCCGGTTGGTCACAAACAGTCAGGAATGAGGGAACATGGCTGCTATTTATATTCCAGGACTGACTGTGTGTAAATGCACGGCTGCTGGTTATATCGCCCCCTTTACCCTTTCGTACCAAGGTTGTTTCGTGCTGACCATTCGTTAATTATTATATTGTAAAAAAAAAAAGGAATTTGGGGGATTTTAAATATAAGCCATTCAAACTATTTAAAGTTATGTTTAGCTTTTTAACTTGTTTAATAGTTAATAATTGGTTGAATTCTAACATAGCTACTTTATTTTGTTTATGCTGGTCAAGTCAACTGTTACACTCAGGCGTTGTGTGCTGTATTCAGTGGAAAACAGTAAAGCAGATATATTTTTTATCTGCTGTAGGCTATTGTAAATATAAACTTTCTAAAAGTTAAGGCACGTCACAAGACTCTTGATTGCGAAAGTTTCTGTGTTGAAGTAAAAATTTAATCGACCTTTAAATGGTTTAGCCCCAGGGCTAACGCTACAGTCAAACTTGCTAGCAAGTTGAGCTTCTAAATCCTGAGACATCCATTATTCATGGATTTCACATCTTAGTTGTGGTTGTTATGGGAAAGAGGTTCACATGCCAACTTGATATTATACATTTTAAACAGTTTCCATTCCGCTTTAACTAGATTAGCGCTAGTGCTAATGCTAAAGGCAAACATGCTAGCACGCTGAGTGTCCTAATCTCAAGGCAATGACTATTGCTTAAATGGAACATTTTATATGTAGTTTTCAGGGAAATTTTCTTTATATACTAACACAAATAGATTTAAAAAGCTTTTATAAAGCTAACAGAGCTAGAAGTAAGAAGCGAACATGCTAGCAAACTGGGCTTCTTCAACTCGAGGCAGTAGTTTGCTACGTTTAACATGCCAAGTAATTAGAAAAGTTATTGGGCTTTACAGTTCTATAGTCCAAATAAAACTTGCTGGTGAGTTAAAGGTGTTAACCCTGAAGCAGTAATAGCTAATGAATGGCACATCCTAGTTGTGGTTGTCAGGGAAGCAAGCAACCTGTGATAATGTTAAAAAAAGAGAAATACCTCCTTGTTAGAATAAATTTAAACTGAAACATTATTGCCAGTTCAGTATTGTTTTATGCCTTACTCAAACAAAATCTCAATTTGTGTTTCTTTTTCATATGGGAGGACAAAAAAAAATAAGAAAAAGAAAAATGATCCTAACTGGTTAATTATTTGAAATAGTTAAGAAGGACACATTTGTTGGAATGTCTAACTGGTGTATCTGAGTTTTAGCTGTTAACCTTTCCTAACTTCTGCTCAGAAATAGGGATTTAGTCATACAGTAACAAAATGAATACAAAGTGTTACACCAACTTTATAGACTAAATTCTACCAATTGGTTACTTTTATCAGTGCACCTACTTGGAAGAACGTTTTGTGCCCACTTTGAGAGCTCTTTTCTGTCAGGTCTTCTAAGCTGGATTTTGACACTAATAAATCTTCATACAAGAAGTAGGTCGCACTAAAAATATGTTATTTTGGTCCAGGTTCAGTCGACCAAGCTAAATAAGTATCAGAACCAGAACAAATTGAAAATCCATGGAAGAATTTATGCAGCTCAATTCAATTTAACTTTTCATGACTGTCTCCATAATTCATAAAACAAAATGACTACAAAGAATAAACCGATATCTAATGGCTTAAACGAGATTAAGTGGTTTTTACAAGTACGAAATGGAAGAAGTTAGAGAACAAACTCCAACAAGTGGGTACGAAACGGGCGCACGAACTGACTGGGAGCCGCTCGGATTTTTCACGCCTGCGCGCCTCCGCCAATCAATACCTTCGATCACTGGTGGATTATCGGACACATCCGGAGATCAATTCAAAACAGAATCCAGTAAGAGTTCCTGAACGCACCCACTTTCATTTCTTATTAGATTTAAACGCACCATCGAGTCATATAGTGCATATCAGGGACTGGGGATGACAATAACAATCAAACTTTTCCCATTTGTGTTCGTTTGTTTTTCTTCTTCTTCGTATTTAAGATTTAAAGCTTCTGTGACAAAGTTCAAACTCCGCTTTGAGTAACAAGACGTGCTTTTCTTGACTAATAGTTGTGAAATGTTGAGTAGGCTATCAGCTGACTCTGTTGGGCTTACAACATCGTATTTTATCCCCAACAAATTCTGTTAGAAATAACCAACTCTGGTTTAACTTTATAGTTCAGACCAAACAACAAACAAACCCCCAGCAGTAAACACACAGAGCTTTGATATTTATATTTCCCCTAAAGAAAATACTAATTTAAGAGTTTGTGGAAATGAAAAGGAAGGTAAATGAACACATGTGCTGTTTAAATGAATGAAAGCTCAGCTCTCAGTCCGTTTTCACCCACCTCTTCTCCTGGTTTGTCTCTACAGAGATGAGTGGCACCAGGGGGGGGAATAAATCACTCCGTGTCCCGTTCGACTCTTGGGAATATTGAAATCGTCATTGGAAATCTGCGTTATCGTTCCACAAAAGGGAGTCCGTGAGTAGGTTGTGTGTATCCAAATCAAGTCAAAGAGGATTTGTAGGTATGAATTAGAGGAAAACAGCTCCAGGACCACGAACAGCAGCTGCTCCGGAGCTGGTGACCGAGTGAAGGAGCTGTTGTCCCCGGGGGGCAAAGTCCGCGGCTTGTCGGGCAGCTCAAAAATCCATGGAGAGAAATTCCGAGGTTTGTTTCGCAAAAGAGCAATGAAATCTGACTAAATCGTTCTTTAAAAATCCCCCCTTCGTGGATGAATCGTCGCCGCAGAGAGAACGCGTGTCCCTCTGGTTCCACTAAACCGTCCTATTTGCGCCTTTACGCAGCGCTTCTGGAAGCTCTCCTCTCCTGAAACAGGCTCTCCGGGAACCGGGTCGAACCTCTGCAGCTGAAACGTGGATCTGCAGCCTCCTCCAGTCAGTCAGCCTCCTTTTTTAGGCGCAGGAAAAAAGAGACGTGTGTCTGCGTCCTTCCGCGCACCAGACCCGACACAACACTCCTCTGCTCACCGGTCGGCAATCACAACAACAATGGTCTGAGAGAGAGACCGGGAGAGCAGCAGGAGGAGGAGGAGAGAGGAGGGAGGGGGAGATGGGAGGGGAGGGGTACCCCCACCCCTCCATTCTCTCTTCCACCCCACATAAAAAAAAATAGCCCTCATCCCTCCTCTGCGAGGAGCTGGCACGCCTGACCCTCTCCCTTCTCTCCCTCCTCTCCACAGCGCGATGAAGAAATCAGCATTTGTCCAGCGACGTTTCAAACTTGTACTTCTAATATTCCCCCCCAGGCAACAGCCTAAATTAAGAACATAAATCACGGCACCAAAGGAGTTTATTATGAAGTCACATAATTTACAGCGCCTTAATTGCTCTTGGAGGTCGCGTTCAATTAACGGAAAGGCCTGTCCCGTGTAAACTGTCTCCGCGTTTTAATTGCATCAGGGAAAGAACAAAGCCGAGTAATCCTGTTAGCTGCGGCAAAGAATCAAGATAAATCCCGATAAATCCCGTTTTTATCATCTTAACACGCTGAGCCTTAATGTGTCCCCTCATTTCAAAGCTTTGGGTTAATTTCTCTGAAATAAAAAATAGGCTAATTAACATTTCACGAGGAAGATGAAAGTCTTTTCAATGCCCCATGTTGACAGTTTGAACTGAGAGACATGGCAGCTCAACAAGCGAAACAATGAGAACTCTTATTGGGCTTCTTATGTTATTTACGTCTCATTTCTGAAGCGTCGTCACATTACGACCGCGCTGTTTTGATTGGGATGACAGAATATCACCAAGCAAAGATAAATTAGCTGACATGTTGTGGTAAATCTCAGTCTAAAATGTGGGGTGTGCATTTTAACTCAGCCAATATGTTGCAGAGCCATTATTTGCTGCGGTTGCAGCTGCTGGTTTTCCGGGGCATGCCTCCCCACAGCATGATGCTCCCACCGCCATGTTTCACTGTAGAGATGGTGAGTTCAGGGGGATGTTAGTTAGAGCGTTTTTCATGTAAGGCCAGAAAGTTTGATTTAGCTAAATTCTGGAGACTTTCTTTAAACATGGTGCCTTTAATCAACTCACTCTCTTAAACTATGGGTTTCTACAGCTCATCCAGAGTTAACATGGGCCTCTCGGTTGCTTCCCTGATTACTGCTCTCCTTGTTAGTTTTAGTAGATCACGGCATCGACTTGGCAAGGTTTGCAGATGTCCACTGGAAGATGCCAGAGTAAAGAGAGCTTCACAGATTGGGATAAAGTTTTAGATCCTATAATCACTCAAATTTCTCTACAAAGATCTCCCTGACCCGTCTGCTGTGTTCCTAATTGTTCATGATGCCGTTTGTTCTCTCGTGTTCTCTAACAAACTTCCGAGGCCTTCACAGAAAGGTTGGATTTATGCTGAGATTAAATTACAAACAGATGGCAAAGGTGACTGACTGAAAATAAATGCACGCCACACTTTTCAGATGCGTGTTTCTGAAAGCTGCTGTCCACCATGAATCATTTTCCTTTCACTTCACAATTATGCACAACTTTCTGTTGGTCTTTTACATTAACACCCCATGCAACACACTGAAATTTGTGGTTTTGATGTGACAAATGTTTAATGGCAGCATCTATAGCAGGGACGGTTATGAGTTAGGCATTCAATAAATCTGGCCTTTATGAATGAGTGTCAGTTTGCCACAAACCTTGAAGGAGACAAATCAACATGTGGAAAAACGCTACTCTGAGCTGATTCTTGGCCTTAATGCAGAACGCCGTCTGTGGCGCATCACCCTGAGCACATCATCCTCTTGGTGAAACATGGCGGTGGCAGCATCATCCTGAGGGCACAGGAAAAGTGGCCTGAGGTGAATTTTGAGATTGTAATGCCATACATCATTTATCACAGTAATTAATCACATAATTTCACAATTATGCACTATTTTGTGGTGACCTATAACCAAATCCCAAGAGAATACATCGGCGTTTGTAGTTTTGAAGTGACAGAATTTAATTTTAAAAAGTGTTCAAAGGGCATGATTACTTCTGTAAAGAACTGCACATCCAGGTGTGAAAGCTTGCTGACTTTTGTACCTTTAAATGGTACAAAACTCCATCAAATAAGTCCTTACATTCCAGCATTTGAGACAGGGATCAGTGCCTGGCTGCAGTAGTTGCTGTCCAGGTTCAGCTGTAGCCGGGTGACTGGCTGGCTCAGCCAAGTTAGACATTAAGCCGTATACAGAAAAGCTTACGGAAGCAAAACCGAACATGTCAGAAATCTCTAACAACCCCAGAAAGGAGATGTCCAGCACAAGGAAGGAAGCTGCATGCGCCGTTTGCTTTTTACGTGCGGGTCAAACCTCTCACATGGCACGGGTATGAATGTGCACAACAGAAATTTATGCGGCGAAATAAACTCCAGGTTTGACCTTTGCCACATCCCAGTGCCACTCCAGGTCAGACGGAGCTTTACAGCGAAAGTCAAAGTACACAAATAAGCGAGTCCAAGTGGAAGTCATAAAGCAGATAAGAGCTGTGCTAATGCCGGCCAGCTCCGTGTGGTTCACCGCTGGGCCAGCATTGGTTTGTTTGTGTCATACCTGAGTGTGTGTGTGTGTGTGTGTGTGTGTGTGTGGATGCGTGTACTTTAATTTTTTAGGACTTATATCAGCTTACACAGGCTCACAATTTCAATTTTTGTTCATAAAAGTCGACCGTCGGATTATAAATCAAGCAGAGTCTAATGTTCTCCTTGCTAAAGTAACAGAACCTTATTTATGTGAGGGACAATAAGGCCGCTCAGTTTCTACAGAGGATCAAGTTAAAGCCAGTTTCCAACAACTTCCCTTAATTGGGGACAGTAAAAAGAAGAAAAAGCTGAGTGTTTGATGATTAGATACATGTGTTTTGGGCGTGGACTGCGGTGTTAATGTTATTGCATCTTGTTGTTATGCTAATGGACACAGGTGGGACTGCAGCCACATCAATGGCGTCACACTTAGACACATTCCTGCAATTAGGACTGTTGAAACACCCCTGAAACGAGCGCTTAAAGCAAATAGACCTCCACTTTAGGAAAATCACATGATTTACAAAGATGGAAGCACCCAAATCTGTACTGTGGTCCAATGCAGAGGAGCACAAAATTTTATATTGTTACTTCACCTTTCTGCCTCAAAAAGCTGCCATGCTGTGACGATGGTGCCCACGTTGGCGCCGTATTGAATTGAATCGAAGTGTCACAATGGAAAAGGTACATTTGAGACCCCTGGCCTTTAAGTTTTACCGACATGATTCTTCTGCTTGTAAATGACATTAAGGAGCAGTTTTATAGAGAATCAGCGGAGGGATCAAGAGATTATGGTGATGGTAAATATCCCTTCCAGCCCCAAAACCTTGGAGCTAATTACTAAAGAGAAATAATAAAAAAAATAAAAATAACTTGGTAAGTTATTAAGATTTTGAGAAGAGGATAAAAAAAATCCGCAGGCTGTCAAAATACATTTGAAACAAAAAACAGTGAAATTAATACTACTTTTTATATTGATACTCTTTTTTTTCTACAATGTTTTATGATATCGGAAAGATGGCCACCTGATCCCCTTTCAGAAATAAACTTGTTGGTTGAATAACATTTTTTACATCTATATCTGACAGGGGTTATTTGTTCTTAACTGTACATGGATACAAGACCGTCTGTTTACACGGACCAAACTGCAGTATAAAAGGATGAAATTGAAATTTATATTTAAGGGTAGGGGCTAATCAGAAAACACAACAAAAAACACAAAATGGAAACAGTAAAAAAAAAATTAAAGTCTGTGTAAAGTGAAGAAAAAAACACAACAAAAGAGCTAAATACATTTCTTTAAATGCAGTGGGTTCTATATGTTTGACATGTGGGGCCTCAGTCAGATATATATATATATATATATATATATATATATATATATATATATATATATATATATATATATATATATATATATATATATATATTTGACTGCAGATCATCCTGAAGCTAAACTTGCTCACCACACAGCTTCTTGACTCACTTTTAAACTGCTCAATATGTGAATTTGCTCTTATTTTGAAACTACTTTTGTGCTTTGACATGAGCACAGCCAGAATTTTGTATTTTCTAGACTTTTTCCCCTTCTTTTTTATTTTCGACACTAGTTTGGTGGATCATCAAGCACCAAATTAAGGAACACGAGTTTATCAAAATAAAACCCAAAACATCCAAAATGTGTGTTTAAGCTTTTGCTGCTTTTTGCCAGATTCAAACGTCCTAACCCCCAAACTCCACCTCGTCCAGGATCAGAGTCTCCCCCTCACCTTTTTATCTGATGACATCAGTGATAGAGTCGATCCCTCCCGGTGCCCCCGGGTCCTGATAGCCCTGATAGCCTGCTGCATACTGATGTTAATGGAGAATACCGGGGCTGGCTGGTGCCTGACAGCTGATAACAGATAGACGAGAGGGTGGAGGAGGGTCCTTGTTGGGGGCGAATGCTAAACGTTTTAGAGAAATAAGGTTGGAGGGAAAGTGAGGTGGATTAAGGGTCAGGATGAATGGGTGAGGTGTGGCTGGTGGCTCATTAGGCTGGTTCACAGCAAGGACGCCTCAGAGATGCATCAGGCCCCTTTCACATTCAGATTTCTGACCGTTTGGATGGGGCCCATTTACAAAACGGGGAAGTCACAACCCCAAGACGATTCAATCATATATTTATTTCTTCTTCTGTACCAGAACTAAAGGCTTAGCTAAACTGTTTTTATCTCAGAGATACATCTCAGAGTTGTCACGTTTGATTAGTTTGGTCAGTTTAATGAACACAGAACTGTGTAAAACTCTGGGATCGTCTCTGAAGTCTTTATATTTTTCTCCCACAGTGTCAGGCTTTCGGATTTCATTCTTCCGGAGCCTTGATTGGTAGTTGTTAGGTTTTCTGGAGGTCTTTAAATGTAGTCTCCAATTCAGGGTTTGTAAAGCAGTGTGTGTATAAGAAATGGGCGATTAGAGGACAAACAGCCTAAAATCAGCTACAGTCACATTCAGTACATTATAATATGCTCTCCAATGAGGCTAATTTGTCGAATTAAAAGTACATTTTTGAAAATAACAAACTTTAAGCAGGTATCAAACATACATCATTTTCATTAAGATCAAATTTCTGAGTTGAAATGTTGTTTTTTATTTGACTGATGCATCTATCTAACCTTAAATGTCGTATTTTCGTGCAAATTATCATAATTGAGAGAAATAAAGGCTGGAAAACATCAGCCTGTGTGTAATTAAGCTAAATAATAGATTTAACTTGGTGATACAAATACAAAAATACATGAACTGTTCAACAATAATGTAATTAATTAGACAGATCTGTATTTATAACAGATAATAAGCTTCAAACTGCATGGAATAGTATCATCTAAGATCACTTTATAACTTGTAAAGAAAATTAGGACTTTTAACGCTTTTGCATGATGGCACTATATGTCATTTTGCATGTACAACTCTTTATTTAAAAAAAATGCTTCTGAAATATTACAAAAAATAAGTGCAGCTCTAAAAATGTTGTGAGATGTCCCTTAAGTTCCACCTCTGACTCGGCTTAAGGCATCAGGTCGGCTCAGTGTCTGCGCGCCCCAACCTTTGGGCCATGCATCCACTCCCACACTGTTTGGCCGCTGCAGCTCCCATTGTTGCGTGTTTGCGTTAATGATTACCTGCGACGTTTGCAACACAATGGGACAACTGCGAGCTCAGGCTTTGTGATGCACGGGGAGAGCTGCAGCCAAAACACGGAGCTGAAAAGAGAGACGGAGCAGAGGTGGCAGGGAGGAGCGTCCCACCGTAAGATCTGGACTCGGTGCTCCTGGTTGGTCACCCAGCTCGGCCCAAACCAGCAGAACATGCCGCTGATCCCAGAGTTCCTGAAGACAACAACTTCATTTCCAGTATTGTTAGAACACTGTGTAAAAAGTGAATAAATAAGCTGAATGTTCAGCAGAATCTGATATTTACGTTTATTCTTCAGCAGCAGCAGCAGATGTTTCCATTCGTGGAGGGAAGCAGAGCAAGTGACCAAGTCAGGTGAAACACAACTTTTATTATCAGGACAATCCCTCCATTTCTTTTTTGATGGTATCCTAACTTGTTTTTATAATAACCACAATGGTCCCTTATGCCTCATGTGCAATATTTTACTTTTCTGTTTTTACATTATCATGCATATAAAAACAATTATGAGTTGGAACGATAGTTTTTGCTTCATATCAATATATAAGAAATGCATGTTGGGAGTTCAGACTTTATAGCCGGTGTTTGTGATGGATTTTAGAGGGAAAATCATTCTTCATATCTTTTAATACCAAACTCAACACCCTTTTTTGCCTTTGTTTAAAGAAATTCACTTTCAAATATCAACTAAAATCCCACCAGGTAGTCTCAGAAAGTAAAATACCTGTATGTGCTTCATTTGTTGAGTTGCATCAAAGTCATATCAGATCAGTATTCGCTCAAGTTTGTGGACTTCAGAAAAAAAGCATCTTAACGTCCTTTCCTGGAAACTGCACACGTTTTTGATTATTTAATATCAATTGATATACCATATTTCTCCAGTTTTAGCTTCCCTTCATTGGCTTCCTGTTAAATCAAGAATAGAATTTAAAATTCTCCTTCTAACGTATAAAGCCCTTAATAATCAAGCTCCATCATATATCCAGAGCTCTGATTACCCCGTATGTTCCTAACAGAGCACTTCGCTCTCAGACTGCAGGTCTGCTGGTGGTTCCTAGAGTCTCTAAAAGTAGAATGGGAGGCAGATCCTTTAGCTATCAGGCTCCTCTCCTGTGGAACCAACTCCCAGTTTTGGTCCATGAGGCAGACACCCCGTCTACTTTTAAGACTAATCTTAAAACTTTCCTTTTGACAAAGCTTATAGTTAGAGTGTCTCATGTTACCCTGAACTATCTCTATAGTTATGCTGCTATAGGCTTAGGCTACTGGAGGATATGAAGGTCTATTTCACTCTGTCTGCAAGCACAGAAGCAATGTGTGCTAGTGGGTCAAGGCAGATGACCGTTCACACTGAGCCTTGGTTCTGGTTCTGCTGGTTCTGGTTCTGCTGGAGGTTTTTCCTTCCCGTTAAAGGGGAGTTTTCCTCTTCACTGTAGCTACATGCTTGTTCAGTATGAGGGATTGCTGCAAAGCCATCGATAATGCAGACGACTGTCTACTGTGGCTCTACGCTTTAGGAGGAGTGAATGCTGCTTGGAGAGACTTGATGCAATCCACTGGAATTCCTTAGAGAGGAAACTTTTTGACCAATCTGTATAATCTGATTGAATTTGACCTTGGAAAGTACCTTGACATGACATGTAGACTTAGACTTAGACTCAGACTTAGACAACTTTATTGTCATTTTGTATGCACAATGTGCGTACAGAACAAAATTTCATTTGCATACAGCTTGAAATTTAGATTACAGGATAAGATAAAGTTACAGGGTAAAGTGCAGCAGTGATTTAACAGTACAACAATTGAAATGTGAACAATGCAGGACAAAGAGACAGGTGCGACCCCAGTGTACAGGTGAGAATTTCTTAAAAACCATTGTATGTTGCAGAAATGATTTGTGCAAGAATGTATTTTAGAGACTGAGAGTTCGGCAGCACCTGTAATGCTGGATAAGGGTGCAATGATGCGAATGTGCAATGATGCGAATGTGGTACAGAGTCCAGACTATAGCTTCAGCAGTTCAACAGTCGATTCCTGTGTAGCATGGATTGGCGCATTATAAATTGGCGAATATAAATAAGAATTGAATTGAATTGAAATGATATGTACTAATGTCATTAAATTTGTATTGTCTCATTAACTCTTTTTGTTTACTCCTATAAAAAAGTGCTTCTGGCACATGATCCTGTGTTTAGCCAAGCTTTTTTCTGGATCTTATAAAAGCCTTTTTTTTAAGCGCTAAACTCCGGCATTTTGGTTCTGTTTTTTTTCGCTACGTAACTTTTTTGTACAAACCTACGGATGGAACTATGACAGACAGTAGCTTTGTTTCCTTTGCTGCCCATAGGGAAATACTAAGGTCTCAGTGTTTCTGTGTGTTTAGCTGTGTCTCTATCCTGGATCAAGCCACCGATGGAAAACTAAAAACTTTGTGTAGATTTTGTCATTAAATGGTTACAGCTTCTATTAAATATGTGTTCTCTTTGTTTATGTTTCCAATAGAAATCACTTCTGCCTCAGTTATTCTATTTATTTATACTAAAAGGAGTATAAATATGACATACCTCGTCTAACCAATTGACAACTCTGTATACTTTCATTGTTTTTCTTTAAATGAAGTTCTCCTGGCTTAGTGCATCCATGTTTATTTGTGTCTCTGTTTTAAACAGTCATATATGGAGCTAAGGCTGCTATTACCTTCGTACGCTCTTTGGTTTTCTTTCCCACAGAAAGTACTCCAGGTTTATGTTTAGCTGTGTCCAACTGATTGACCCACTGTTGTAATTATCTTTCTTTTTTCTACAGAAAGTAGTATTTATTTAGTGTTTCTCATTGGCTATTTCTCAATCCTCACAGCTTGCCATTGACTTTGTATCCTCTCTTTTGTTTCAGTTTGTCCATAGAAAGTGCTCCTGCTCTCTTACCGACAGTAGTAATGTGTTTAGCTGTGTCTTTTTTTCCTGGCTGAGCCTTTTATGGCAACTACTTCGGCCAGTAGCTCTGTAATTTCTTTGTTTTCCTTTCCCGTAGAAGTACTTCTGGGTCAGGCAATATCTGTTTATTTTTGTCTCCTCAGTTTCTCTCAGTGCTTATCAATGGCAGCTGATACAGAGTCTGGTTTCTCCTGTTTGAAGGAAAGTAATACTCTCTACTGTCACCACATACTTGTACGATGAGGAGAGATTGCTGCAAAGCAGTTGACTCATTAAAGTGCCTGGACTTCTTCGAGACATTTTACCAAGTGACACTTAACCGATCACTGGATATAACCATTTTTTTTGTAAACAAAGTAGACTGCTTTTAATAAATCTGAATCTGACCATAGGAGCAGATTTTTTGGGAATAAGTTTCATTTAAATTCAGTTCATTTCATTTTTACATAAATGATCTGATTAAATGAATTGAAATTAATTAAACTTGCAACAAATCTCAAATCTGCGCACATAAAGTTCTAATATTTCCTGTGAAAACCAAATTACAGACAAAGCTAAACTGCTCCTCTGTTCTAGTATTGGTGTGTTTTAAATCTGGGACAAACAAGGGTAACCTGCTGCAGTAAGAAACAAGTCTAAAAGCCTGCTTGTGTTGTAGTCAGCGACAGGTTAGTTTATATATATATATATATATATATTATATATATATATATCTATCTATAGTATTCTTCTCTTTTCCGGAACAGACTTAAAACAGCTTGTACTTGTAAGTCTTATTTTAAGCGCAATAGAAAGCTAATTAATGAGGTGTTTATCTTGTCCCTTCAAACCACACACCTACACAGAGCCAGCTGTTTACGTGAAGACGGCTATCAGTGACAGTCGCTGTTTTCCCTCGCCTCCTCTCCCTTTCTTCTTTGGTTCTTAATCACATCCAGCAGGGGACTCCTGTTCAACCCCCCCCCCCCCCCACTCCTCTCTTTTCTCCCCACACACAGAAGGCTGAACCCTGCCTGAAACCCTGCTGCTTTAATTAATCTCACTGACTTTGTTAATTATTTGTTTTGCTGGCCGACTGCCTGTGGTGTGTGCATGAACACAGTCCCTCTTTGAAGTACAGTATGTGGGATGGATGCCACGGCATAGATAACCTGGAACAGATGCAAACGATTCTCTTGCCTTCAGCTCCTGCATTTCTCTCAGGGTGGGGAGGAGGGATCTTTGGGAAAAACTTTGGGAGTTCCCTAAAAATCTCATGGTGACTCCAAAAAAAGTAAAAAACAAAGCAACTGGACTTGTTATCCGTAGTAGAAGACGTTTCGCTTCCTCTCCAGGAAGGCTAGATAATGGCTTAGATAACATGCAAATTAAACATGTTGAATTTGGCATGTTATCAACATGTTTCAACAAACATGTTGAATTTGCATGTTATCTAAGACATTACAAGGCCTTTGTTGGGCAATGGTATATAGCTTGTTACGCCACATTACTCCAGACTTTTTGAATTGAGAAAGCTTTCTGGAGAGGAAGCGAAATATATACATTAATTTGGCCTCAGAGGTAAATTTTTATCTTTATCAGCAACCCTACAGTAACACTGTACATCCCTGAGTCCTTATTATATTTAAATAATATATATATATATATATATTGCTATTACAATGCTGCGTGCAGGTACAGGTGCATCTAACTAAATATCAATGGAGTATCAATGAAACTATTTATGTCAGTAATTCAACTGAATGAGCTAAATTCATAGATTCATCGCACAGTCCTGTTAATTTTCCAATTTTCTCTTACAGCAAATGAACCGTAAAATTTCAGTTCTCAGAAGATTCGATTATCACTTTGAACCAATAAAGAGGATCTTGATGCAGAAATGTTACATTACGGCCTTATGATCGTGGGGAGAGCGCGATTAGACCAGCGATCCAGCAGGACGGCTCCTGACACCCTCCCAAAAATGGTCAGCGCTGCAGAAACTGGTTGTTCAAAGGGTTAACAAAGCACATTCGTGGAAAGTTGAGTGGAAGGAAAACATGTGACAGAAAAAGCTACACAGCCAAGGAAATAACTGAAGCCCTTAAGAGGCTGGTGAAGCAAAGCCTACCCAAAGGTTTGGACAGTGGACTGTGGCTGGAGTCCTCCGCCCCTTCCTAGACAATTGTTCTCTAGGCCAGGCGTGTCCAAAGTGCGGCCCGGGGGCCATTTGTGGCCCCTGTGCTGATTTTGTGTGGCCCTCCAACTCCATTTTAAGAAAGTTTTGGTCCACCAGCACAGGTGGCCAACTTTTTATTCTTAATTAGGGCAAAATTATTATAGACAGGTGAAAATCTTGCAATTTAGAATAAAATGTTAGGTAAAACAGAGAGTGTTTAAATTCTCAATAAACAGGGCCACATCTGTACAAGGACATTGTCTCAAATTCAGACTTTAGTTTAATTTAGATTTGAATTCATTTAATACAATTGGCTAAATAGAGCAAGTGTTTTCAAAGAATACTGACCCAAATCCCATTCTTAAGTTGCTAAATAAAAAGAATAAATTTTTCCCCTTTGTGTTTTATCAAGCCCAAAATAATTTGCTAACTGGATGACCAGCTTTTGATAAGACAAATGAGCAAAACCCCTTTAAACTTTGGATCTACAATGATTTACACATCCCTCTCTGGCTGAACTTCTGACTAATTTGGTAAATAAATTATCATGTTTTGTAGAGCAGGTAAAAAAAAATCACATAATTTTTGGTTGTTTATTATTTATTTATTTATTTTGTGGCCCTCGAGGACCTCTGACTTGATGATTTCGGCCATGTGCCAAAATGTT
>NC_046371.1:9619196-9771743 GCF_011125445.2 Fundulus heteroclitus | reverse complement strand
TTTATAGTAGAATGTGTGAAACCTCTCCTTAAGATCTTACCCCCTATAGATCTTAAGGAGATTTGATATGACTTGGTAATGAAATATAGAGTGATCGTGGTCTCTCTGTTTAAATACCAACTAGCATTAGGGTTAAGATCTTTATAAAGAAAACTGAACCAGCCAACAAAACTGCAACTGGTTCACCTCTAGTTATGCCTTGGTTTTTGTTATATTGGCCACCAATTAGACCTATCAGAGCAAATCTACCTTGAGGAGATATGAGAAGAGGAGACAGAAGCTGGAGCCAGATCTCTTTAGTTTAGCTGAAAACCCTTTAGTTCGTTTTTTACCTGAAAGCACAGTGAGCCAGGCCGACTGGTGGGCAAAGCCGATTGAATTTCCGGCTAGGCAGGTGTATTCCCCGCATCCTCCATGGTAACTTTGGAAAGGTAGAGGACCTCAACCTCTGACATGTTCAGACTACCAGTCTAAAAGAAACAAAATGCAAAAAGTAGACATAAATATTAATTTGCTGTTTCTACAGGACGTTTATCATTTCTGTCTGAGCAATCTCTTTTCTGTCTGTCAAGATGATACCAACCTTAAGGACCTGAAACGTAGGGAGTGCCATCAGAACCATAACGGCTGCCATTTCTTTCAATGTGCTTGAGCCACTGAATGTGAGGCTGAGCGTCACTGTAAACCTTGCAGTGGAACTGAACATCGCTGCCTACCACTGCTGTGGTGTTGGCAGGTAAACCAGCTTGCAGGATAGGCCTGTGGGGTGAACGCTCTGTAACAGGACAAAGCAAGAGAAAGGAAACGAAACGTCAATCCAAGAGATTGCAAATAGACTTAGATAGCTCAGAAACTGGACTCATGGGGCAGAGGGAGCATTGCTTAACTTCACAGAGTCTAACACACAGAGCCTCAGGGATTAAATGTACAAACACATAAGTTATATCAACGGTGACTAATAATTATCCAAATCTTTGACTATTTAACAATAGGTACACTGTTGTTTTATAAATAAAAGTCTCAAAATAGTCAGCAACTGCCCAGTTCTTCTTTAAATGAGTTTCTTTTTTTGACGTTTGGGATCAAATCTGGTTCCATTAGCATGCCTCTCTGGCACCGGTCTCTTTGATCTGCGGTCACTTTCTGATCTCATTAGTTGTCTCGTTAGGGCTTTCCTCTTGTTCCGTTAGCCGTGTTGGAAACTGACCCCATGCTCACCATCCAGCAAAACAAATGAACAAACAAGCCGCTGCCCTTCTCAGTTTCTTGTCACAAATCAGGTGGAAAACTGGATTGGATGCATGGCCATCCTTGTGATCCTGTCATTTTGCCAATGCCAGTCACCCTAGCTACCTTCTGCTCATCCCTCAAATGAATTGTGTTTAAAAATTGCTGACTAATGCTTTGGCTACAGGCCAAGATGCATTTATCCCTTGTCTATGTTTGTTAACAAGTCTCACAAAGAATCTTCCAGGTCTTACCAGAACGTCGAGAACATAGCTGTGAGTAATGGATCCATATTTGTTCTCCCACACAGGTGTAGTTTCCTCTTCTGTCTGAGGGCACAACACTCTCCATGACCAGGCTCCAGTGCTGATGTCGTAGCTAGCCAGAAACAACAACAACAAAAAAATCATAAAGAGGGAACAGAGGAAGAAACGCTAAATCTATCTCCGAAGCTAGAAAAATATTAAAAGTTAAGAAAATCAAGACTTCCACAAACACTCACTTTAATTCCCCGATGCGGTGCTCTCCTCTGAACTCACGTCCATTTTTGAGCCACCGGATTGTTGGTACTGGACTGCCCATTGCAGGGCAGCGAAACTTCACAGTGTTTCCAGCGGGAACAGCATACAGCTTCTTCTCTCCATACGCTGGGTGTGGGTCCAGTAGGGACCTGTGGAGACAAACACCAACAAAAAGAGCCTTAGTTGGAACACCATGACCTTAAACATGGGGTTAGAGTGGAGCTGTTCACAAGATGTTTCGCCAAAGTTCAACTCAAGTCTAAAGACTTTGAAGAGCAACTCCAAGTCAAGCATAAAGACTTTGAAGGACAGCCTAAGTCATGCCTTGTATATCTGAGGGACAAACCAAGTCAAATATCAACTCATTATGAAGTAAGTACAATTTAAAACTAAAAACTTTGAGGGAAAAGTCAAAGTCAAGTCTCGGGTCTTGGACGGACAAGATGAGTCCAGTCAAAAGTCTTTGAGAAGAAAGTCAAAGTCACGCTTTTTGTCACTGATGTACAAACCAAGCCAAACCTCAACTCATTAAGTCAGGCATCAAGTCTTTAGAGGCAAGTCAAAGTCAAGTCTCAGGTCTTTGTGGACAGGTCCAATAAGCTTAGAGTCTTTGAAGTGCAGGTCCAAGTCAAGAGGCAAGTCTTTCAGGGACAAGATTTAGATTTCTTAAATATTGTGACAAAACTACACACCTCTGGAGAAGTAAACTTGGTCATTTTCAGTTTCAGCAGATGGGTCCTCCAAGCCGTTGTCCTCATCATCGTCCCCTGACCCTAACATGTCTTCAAATAAAAGAAAAAATATGAAGATCCAAAAACCGCTAACTGGAAACAATAACATTTTCTGTCTTAAAGTGCAAAGTGTTGGTTCCTCTCACCTGCCACGGTAATCGTGAAGTTCTCACGGACTTTGGTTCCCCGAGAACACAAACGTACAGTCCAGAATCCTCGTACGTGATGTCCGTGATCTCCATGATGGCGCCACGCATCTGCATGCGGGGCGTGGCAAAAGCCGGACTCCTTCCTTGTACCAGTTTCCACCGCCATGCCTGGCGCGTGTTCATGTCGCAACGCAGCTTCAGACTGTTTCCTGGTTCCAAGACAAGATGCTCCGTGGTGTCGTCACTAATGTCCTGAGGAACCTCTGTGGAATTCGAGAGAGGTGTTAGAACTGTCTGACTTACAGTCCAGCATTTTGTTTCTTCTGATATTCTCATCACCCGGCCCGCACAGCACTAGTAGGTTTCAGCTCAATCTTTAAGTTGTTCCCTCCGCTATGAACGTCAATTCCCTAACATCTCCCATCCACACATATGCCTAAATACAATGGAATTACCATAGAAACCAGAGTCCTAATGACCTGACCCTCTTTCTCTCCAACCATTCTCCATTACCCCTTCCATGTTAGTGGATTACTGGGTGTCTGAGCAATATGGCCAACATAGCAAACTCCCTCCCTTCCTTTATCGCTGCAGAAAAGACGTCAAGAAAAGAAATGAGCAAGAGGACATGGGTGAAGCTAATGAGCATGTTGCAACATGACAGTGGTTGGAGAGGGGTGGTGAAGGTTCAGCAAAGGTCTAAGTGAGCAAACAGAGGAGAGAGAGAGGTCTTTGTCAGCCAACACAGGAAACAAGGGTTCTTGATACTGGGATTGATTCCACCAATCCATTTTGTACACCCCCTTATTTTTTTACAGGGTCCCAGGTTTTGCCCATCACCAGCACTCAATGGAGTAGAGCCAGGGTACACTCTGAACAGGACCCCAGTCAACCACAAGGCAACACAGAAACACAGGACAAACAACTAAGCATAGACCACTGACGCCCAGCAGCAATCTACAGTCGATGTAACATGCGAGAACTGTGGGAGGAAGCAGGAGCTAGAAGAGAACTCACACACGCATGTAGAAAAACATGCAGAATCCATGCAGAAAGACGCCAGGAATCGAACAAGGAACCTTCTTTCTACAAGCAACACTAATAAGAACTGCATTACCATAAAGTCTGGTCTTAAACACTTATCCACCATTCAAATTAAAATTTCCTTAAGTTACCTGGTCGGATTGCAGCAAGCTGTCATCTCTAACAGTTCGGGAATTGATGGTACCTGTGGACGAGAGATGTTGTGGTTGAAAACACTGAAATACTATTGAAACAACAGTAGATGAACGTGGATGTTTACTCAGTAAGCCTTCCTCACCAGGCAGGACATCCAGCCACGCAGATTGCATGGCTTGAACTGTCTGTTCCCCATGGACACTCTCGGCCAAGCAGATGTACTCGCCTGCATCTTCCATTGTGATATTGGACAGGTGGAGTGTGTTGACCTTGGATCCATTACTTTTCAGGGACTGAATAAAGGAGATGGTTTGTTATCCGTGCTCAACATGACAAATAAAACTACAGCTTTAGCTGCGCGTAACTTCTTACTGTCAAGGTCTTGATCTGAGATAGTCCTCCTTGGGTTCGTCCTGAGCTGCTTGAATCTGTCTTAAGCCACTGCACCTTGGTTGATAGCGGCCTGTGGACTTTGCACAAGAGTTTTGCTTGACCACCAACCACCCCTGTGGTGTTTTCTGGATACCCTGGTACAATCAGAGGCCTGGACACTCGGAGATCTGGAGAAAACAAAGAGGTGGAGATGGAAAGCAGGAGTAAATTTAGCATTTGAGGAAGTCTTTGGCAGTAATTTGGTTTTTTTTTTTTTGGGTTGATTTCTGAAGAAAGAGCCTTTATAATATAGTCTGAATTAACAGCTTGTAGTTTAAGACCACCTCAAGACAACAAGAGAAAACATGGCTGAACACATCCTGAAGGTTTTCCTTAACCCCCAAAGAAACCAGCCAGGGGAAGGACACCCTGTTCCTTGTTCCTAACAAACCAGTGACATTTAATGCTGCCAGGAACTGGTGATAGAGTGCCCTGATAACCCGGTGGTGTCAGTAGCAGCTACAGGGGGCCACTTGTCCTGAAACATATCTGTGCCATGGACGGAGCCCGTTACCACTGCTCAGTCGCTTAGGCCGAGCAATTTTCTGGGGCAATTTTCTGTCTGATTGCTTACCGCGAGCACTAAGTGAAAGGGCAATCTGTTCCCTTGTGGAAGTGAAGTGCTGCCTTTCTGTCTAATCACCCAGAGTGCATGCAGGTAATGCTTTCAGGAACAAATAACACGCTTACAACCTTGTAAGTAGAAAATCAGACACGGAGAATTGGCCAAAAAAGGAAAACATATTCAAAGGGGCGTTTGAAAGCTAGTTTTATGTATATTTAATGTGAGTTCAAATTACCAATGTGAAATTAAAACAAGAAATTGCATTTCTTTAAATTATGAGGAATAGTGGAGCCAGTCTGTGGCAATAAATCCCAGATAGAATATTTCAGGGTTCCTACACAGTCTTGAGAAGTCTGGAAATTTATTTTAATGTTTTCACAGTCATAAAAAAATGAGAGAAACCAAACCTAGAGCCAAACTCTGTATTGTGTTCCGTATTATAAATCCTAACTTGATTAATGCTTCTCAAATATCCACAATCTGATCAAATTCGTCAGATAATTCTAGGAATACGACTCTGACAAGCTATTTGGAGATGGAGAATTTGCAGGAACCCTGAACTACACAGAGTATGCAGCCATGCTAATGAACTTGCCGAGACATGGACGGTGCCCTGGAGTTGAACTTACGACGGAGTGTGAATTGTCACCCAGAGGCGAGGGGGCAAACAACAAGAGAACACAACACAAACAAGCCGCCCAATCAGCCGGTCAGCCAGCCGACCAGACTGGCAGCAGGAGACTCATAGCTGGGACAATGAAGAGACCTTCATGTTCCGACACAGAAACCGCACACAACAACAATCGGTTGCTCTCCGTCGGACCTGTTTGATACCAGAAAACTGAAAAGCACTCAGAAACCACCCTGTCCTGTTTCTGATTGCCTCAGAAACAGAAGAAATCTGCAAAAATGTTTGGCTTTAAATAAGGTCGGTCTCCGGCTGTACTCTGCCTGTTCCAGTAATGCAACTGTGAATGTCTGGAAGTGAGATGGGTGAGTTAATAAACCTGGCAGAAAGAAAGTCTGCTCAAAAGGTAGTGCTGGGGCCTGCCATAGTTATTATCAGTCCTGGTAAAGATGTGTAAAACATGAAAAGAAAATTAATCTTGAAATTCAGCAGCATCAAAAATCTGTGGAAGCTTTAAGTCAAACAGTTGGCTTAAGTTGGATGAGATGACAAAAGCTCCAGGTAAGTTTAAAGTAAAAAGAAAGGGTAGAAATGCAGAAAATGACCATAAATACGCCCATTGTTGAACACTGTGGATGATCTGCATTGCTTTGGGCCTGCTTCTCCCACAAAGCACCAATTATTTTAGATTTTTCTTAAACATCTTGCAAGGGGTGCAAAGAAATACAAAAGGGTTGTTCCTACACTGCCTTGTCATGAAGGCATGGTAACTTGAAATCTACAACATAAAATACTGTAAACCCTAGCCAGAAAGACAACACAAATGTAAATAAAGTCCAGCAGTTTTTCTGTCACATATCAGTCAATAGAACCTGATTCGGCACTTTTCATACAGCCAATTATAACACAAACTGCTTTTCAAAGGTTAAAAACAGGACAGACAAAAAAAAAAACAAAAAAAAAAAAAAAAAACAAGAGACGCAATACAAATAAAGGGATGCCTATAGCAGATAGTCTGAGTATCTCAAAAGAAAAATCCCCCATGCAGGTTGTTAAAAATGACAGATAAAAAAATAAATAAAGTAAATGGGGAATATTTTTGCAGACTATAATAATTGTTGCTGACTGCCAGCACTTCCAAATGGATGATCATGTCTGTGTGGCCGAATAATAATAATAATAATAATAATAATAATAATAATAATAAGAATAATGCCCTGCGACAGACTGGCTACCTGTCCAGGGTGTACTCTGCCTCTCGCCCATTGAAAATGCTTGCGACCCCATGAGGGATAAAGCGAGTAAGAAGATGGATGAATGGATGGATGGATGGATGGATGGATGGATGGATGGATGGATGGATGGATAATAATAATAGGTTAAATAAATAAAGGAAAGACTTGGTAAGATATAGGACCTATATTTTCTGTCAGAAATGATTCCTACTAAGCGAGAGCTACAGAAAGTGCCCCAGCAGCCCCAAATTTTAAAAGAATCCTCAAATATCGCTTCAGACAGGAGATAAATCCAAGAACAGGTTACTTTCACATCAGATGATGTTAAAACATTTCTGTCAACAGGCCGTTTGAAGCTTTTTAAGGAGCCCCATCCTGCACACCTTCATTGGAACAACAAGCCTCGGCTGGCCCCGGCGGCCTCCGGGGGCGCTATTGCTTTTGTCTTTCATCTGTTTCCACACATCCTTAGAAATTAATCATCCCAGTGTTTTAATCCGACTTAAAAACGTTACGCCGCTAAAGATAAACAGCCCTCATCACTTCAGCTTTAATTGTAAAACATGCTGTTTGGCGAGGAGCAATTATGTTTTTGCTGAACAGAAACAGCGCGATGGGACTGTAAAAGCAACAGTGGCTGGCTTGAAGCCTGAGCGTCTGCCTGTAAAGCTTCAATGAAAGAAAAAAAAAAGCCCCCGCCCCTCTCCATCCTCTGCAGCTGGCACGTAGCCAGGCAGATTTACACTTCCGAGCCCCAGGGCCTCCGATGGATCAGGTAGCAAAACACTCAAGACTCCTTGCGCTTCCGACTCCTCCGCTCCAATCCGAACCCCGACCACTGCCCCTCGCCTAATTTTCGCTGTCATCCTGACTTCCTCTGGACCTATGCCTACTGGGAAACTTCATCTTTCCTAGGAGAGAGAGAGAGAGTGCTGGGGACGTATTCTGGTAACGTAAGAAATACCATGTAAGCGTCGCGCAAACAGAAGCCCCTAAAGATGTAGAGGTAAACTCTCTGAATGGCTGTTGCACTCTTTGTGATGTTAAAAACACCAGGTTTGAAGTATTAAATTAGGATTTTATGCGACAGATCAACAGAGTTGTGCATAATTTTGGACTGAAAAGGCTACATGACTTTCAAAAAATGTTCACACAAAAAAGGTGGTGTGTATTTATATTCTGCACCGCTGTATAAAATCCTGTGCTGTAGTAAGTAAAGTTGCACTTTAATCTGTGATGGCCACAGAGGTTTGCTTGTGAACAAACACTATCATGAAAACCAGAGAGCTCAGGGAGGGAATTGTCTTACCTTTCGTTCTTATCTCAGGAACACTCCTGACTGCGACTCTGTCCACCAAGCAGAGCAGGAGAACACAGAGCATGCAGCACGGCACCATCTTCTGGATGTGTCTTATGGTTAAGAGGCAAAAGCAGAAGTTGGAAGCCTGGAAAGGGCCTCACACTCCGGTCCCTCGCATCGGGGAACTTCAGGAAGCCACAAAAAGTCTCTAAATCTGGAACCTGCATGGGGTAAACAAACCAAGAAGACGGACAGTGAGTTCTCTGTAGCTCAGAGACTTGATTGTTTGAGAAGACCTGTCCACAAGAGTAGCTAAAGACACAAACCTTCTTGATCGGCTTAAAGCTACATGTCAAACACACAAACAATTGTCCGGACAAATAGCTGCAGAGAGTGGCTGTTTTGACTGCTAGCAGCTGTATTCTTAACCAGATGTCCTGCTAACTGTCCCGACTGTCTCACATTGTCCAGGCACTCCAGCATCATGAATAAGGAGCAGGGCTGTTAATGCCTGTTGTTTGTCAATGGATGGCGCTCAGCCGGCCCAGGGATAATGGGTCCACACTGGGAAAACACTTGAAACCTGCCAGGGAGCAGCGGTGAGCCTGCGCGCATGTCTTCAAACTCCCCGAGGGCAATTTTCTCAAAATACTAATAATGAAAATCAACACAACTGCTTTTAAATCTATGTGTTTACCTTGCAGAAAGTCAAAAATCCAATAGAAAATTGGTCGATTTTTAAAATTCAAAATGTTATTGGCTAAATAATTTGTAAAATTGTTATTTATTAGTCCAAATAGAGACGTATACGGTGTCCGGAGTTCTATGATAATATGGCTGACAGCCCAGGGTGCCATTCTGTGATGGAACAGCACCCCCCCCCCCCCTAAACTGTCCAGCCAGATTAATCATAGCACTCTATTCTGCACATGATCAATCTGGGACTGCTCCCATTAAATCCGTTTGGGGCATTCTCAGAGCTGATTGGGTGAAGTGACACCTTGTTTAGCCAATCGCTGTATGATATTTTAATGGGTAAGCAGCAGATGTCATGAGAAACCACAAGATGGTAAGCTAGTCAAAGCACTTGTTACTGTTCTACTATCAAAGAAATTGTGGATTCTGACAAAACAGATGTGATAGCAGCAGCTAAGCATGCATCCTCCTGCACTACTGTGTTTATTTTGGTTTGGCTGTGTCCCACCTTAAACCACAATACTGCGACGTGATTGGCCCGATCCGTTTTTAGTTCGGAGACAAACGGTTGAAACCAGAAGCAGTACAAGATCGATTCTTGTGTCTTTATGAACGCACAAATACCACGAGAATTCATCTTGCAGGCAAAGTTATAGTAAGTCCACTTAATGAGAATAAGAAGATCCCCATTGTTGTGCTTGTGGTTATCTCTGTAGGGAAATCAGTTTTTTGACTGTATTTGGAGGAAATTATTTTTTTTCCCCTATACTTTATACAATCAATACCTATGTGAACTTGGTTTTATGCATTTGCATGGATCTGTGTGCAACTATACAACGTAACGCGTTTTGGTCTGATGAGACCAACCCTATAAGGCAGGGTCACCAACATGGAACCCGTGGGCACCAGGTAGCCGCCAAGGACCACATGTGGTGCCCTTGGACCTACTCAAAATATAGCGCAACCCACCAGTGAGCTGCATCGAAAATTTTATTTTATCTTGTTGCTTTTCCTTTTTGAATCACACTTGCATTTATATAGATTTAAAAATGACAAAAGCATGAAAAATATTATTTTTTGTGTAACATTAAGGTGAGCTCTGACTCTTCTAGTTTAATGAATGTATGACACAGCACCCATGAAGTAGCTCTCAGTGTCAAAAAGGTTGGTGATCTCTGCTATACGATATTGAACAACACAACAGATGAATTAGACATGCAACAAAGGTTGTGCAAAAATACCTCATATCCAAGGTTGAGCATGGTGTAGGTAGGATGTGTGATTCTGTGTGGCAGTCAATGACTCTTCTTTTGTGAGTGTTATTATTTTGATAACATCTGTACCAGAGGTGCTAATAAATGAGGGGGGATTAGAATTAAAGTGTAAGCACAAAAACCTGGTCTAATAGACTCCAGACAGACTATAAAACAGCGGCCGGCTGTAAGAACGCTAAAGGAATAATGCAGGGATTTTTCTTTCTTTTTTCTTTTTTTCTGTGGCACACTGCGCCAGCTGAGCTCAGGCGCCAGACCCAAGCGGCGCACGCACACATGCCGTTTGGAGAACAAGCTTTGCTGAATGAAACGTATTCTTTCTCAATTAGGAACTGGAAAACTCCCCGCCCCCCCCCCTCCTGTTGCTGTTAATTCCACTGGATGGCTGCTGCACTTTAGACGGAGCCAAAAACACTTCCACTGTATTCTCCTTTTTTTTATTCACATCTAAAAACGGATGGAAGGGGGCGTCGCTGGCGTGTTTCTGTCACATCATTCACGCTTAATAAACCTGTCCGGTTGGTCACAAACAGTCAGGAATGAGGGAACATGGCTGCTATTTATATTCCAGGACTGACAGTGTGTAAATGCACGGCTGCTGGTTATATCGCCCCCTTTACCCTTTCGTACCAAGGTCGTTTCGTACTGACCATTCGTTAATTCTGTAAAAAAAAATTATTTGGGGGATTTTAAATATAAGCCATTCGAAATATTTAAAGTTATGTTTAGCTTTTTAACTTGTTTAATAGTTAATAATTGGTTGAATTCTAACATAGCTACTTTATTTTGTTTATGCTGGTCAAGTCAAATGTTACACTCAGGCATTGTGTGCTGTGTTCAGTGGAAAAACAGTAAAGCAAATATATTTTTTATCTGCTGTGGGCTATTGTGAATATAAACTTTCTAAAAGTTAAGGCACATCACAAGACTCTTGATTGCGAAAGTTTCTGTGTTGAAGTAAAAATTTAATCGACCTTTAAATGGTTTAGCCCCAGGGCTAACGCTACAGTCAAACTTGCTAGCAAGTTGAGCTTCTAAATCCTGAGACATCCATTATTCATGGATTTCACATCTTAGTTGTGGTTGTTTTGGGAAAGAGGTTCACATGCCTACTTGATATTATACATTTTAAACAGTTTGCATTCCGCTTTAACTAGAATAGCGCTTGTGCTAATGCTAAAGGCAAACATGCTAGCACGCTGAGTGTCCTAACCTCAAGGCAATAACTATTGCTTAAATGGAACATTTTAAATGTAGTTTTCAGGGAAACAATTTTTATATACTAACAAAAAAAGATTTAAAAAGCTTTTATAAAACTAACAGAGCTAGAAGTAAAAAGCGAACATGCTAGCAAACTGAGCTTCTTCAACCCGAGGCAGTAGTTTGCTACATTTAACATGCCAAGTAATTAGAAAAGTTTTTATCGGGCTTTACAGTTCTATAGTTCAAATAAAACTTGCTGGTGAGTTAAAGGTGTTAACCCTGAAGCAGTAATAGCTAATGAATGGCACATCCTAGTTGTGGTTGTCAAGGAAGCAAGTTACCTGTGATAATGTTAAAAAAAAGAGAAATACCTCCTTGTTAGAATAAATTTAAACTGAAGCATTAATGCCAGTTTAGTATTGTTTTATGCCTTACTCAAACAAAATCTCAATTTGTGGTTCTTTTTCATATGGGAGGACAAAAAAAAAAAAAAATAAGAAAAAGAAAAATTATCCTAACTGGTTAATTATTTCAAATAGTTAAGAAGGACACATTTGTTGGAATATGTCTAACTCGTGTATCTGGGCTTTAGCTGTTAACCTTTCCTAACTTCTACTCAGAAATAGGGATTTAATTATACAGTAACAAAATGAATACAAACTGTTACACCAACTTTATAGACTAAATTCTACCAATTGGTTACTTTTATCAGTGTACCTACTTGGCAGAACGTTTTGTGCCCACGTTCAAAGCTCTTTTCTATCAGGTCTTCTAAGCTGGATTTTGACACTAATAAATCTTCATACAAGAAGTAGGTCGCACTAAAAATATTTTATTTTGGTCCAGGTTGACCTAAAGCTGTCATAGAGTCGACCGAGGTAAATAAGAACCAGAACAAATTGAAAATCCATGGAAGAATTTATGCAGCTCAATTCAATTTAACTTTTCATGACTGTCTCCATAATTCATAAATGACTACAAAGAATAAACCGATATCTAATGGTTTAAACGAGATTAAGTGTTTTTTACAAGTACGAAATGGAAGAAGTTAGAGAACAAACTCCAACAAGTGGGTACGAAACGGGCGCACGAACTGACTGGGAGCCGCTCGGATGTTTCACGCCTGCGCGCCTCCGCCAATCAATACTTTCGATCACTGGTGGATTATCGGACACATCCGGAGATCAATTCAAAACAGAATCCAGTAAGAGTTCCTGAACGCACCCACTTTCATTTCTTATTAGATTTAAACGCACCATCGAGTCATATAGTGCATATCAGGGACTGGGGATGACAATAACAATCAAACTTTTCCCATTTGTGTTCGTTTGTTTTTCTTCTTCTTCGTATTTCAGATTTGAAGCTTCTGTGACAAAGTTCAAACTCCGCTTTGAGTAACAAGACGTGCTTTTCTTGACTAATAGTTGTGAAATGTTGAGTAGGCTATCAGCTGACTCTGTTGGGCTTACAACATCGTATTTTATCCCCAACAAATTCTGTTAGAAATAACCAACTCCGGTTTAACTTTACAGTTCAGACCAAACAACAAACAAACAGCCCAGCAGTGAACACACAGAGCTTTGATATTTATATTTCTCCCAAAGAAAATACTAATTTAAGAGTTTGTAGAAATGAAAAGGAAGGTAAATGAACACATGCGCTGTGTAAATGAATGAAAGCTCAGCTCTCAGTCCGTTTTCACCCACCTCTTCTCCGGGTTTGTCCCTACAGAGATGAGTGGCACCAGGGGGGGGAATAAATCACTCCGTGTCCCGTTCGACTCTTGGGAATATTGAAATCGTCATTGGAAATCTGCGTTATCGTTCCACAAAAGGGAGTCCGTGAGTAGGTTGTGTGTATCCAAATCAAGTCAAAGAGGATTTGTAGGTATGAATTAGAGGAAAACAGCTCCAGGACCACGAACAGCAGCTGCTCCGGAGCTGGTGACCGAGGGAAGGAGCTGTTGTCCCCGGGGGGCAAAGTCCGCGGCTTGTCGGGCAGCTCAAAAATCCATGGAGAGAAATTCCGAGGTTTGTTTAGCAAAATAACAATTAAATCTGACTAAATCGTTCTTTAAAAATCCCCCCTTAGTAGATGAATCGTCGCCGCAGAGAGAACGCGTGTCCCTCTGGTTCCACTAAACCGTCCTATTTGCGCCTTTACGCAGCGCTTCTGGAAGCTCTCCTCTCCTGAAACAGGCTCTCCGGGAACCGGGTCGAACCTCTGCAGCTGAAACGTGGATCTGCAGCCTCCTCCAGTCAGTCAGCCTCCTTTTTAGGCGCAGGGAAAAGAGACGTGCGTCTGCGTCCTTCCGCGCACCAGACCCGACACAACACTCCTCTGCTCACCGGTCGGCAATCACAACAACAATGGTCTGAGAGAGAGACCGGGAGAGCAGCAGGAGGAGGAGGAGGAGAGAGGAGGGAGGGGGAGATGGGAGGGGAGGGGTACCCCCACCCCTCCATTCTCTCTTCCACCCCACATAAAAAAATAGCCCTCATCCCTCCTCTGCGAGGAGCTGGCACGCCTGACCCTCTCCCTTCTCTCCCTCCTCTCCACAGCGCGATGAAGAAATCAGCATTTGTCCAGCGACGTTTCAAACTTGTACTTCTAATATTCCCCCCCAGGCAACAGCCTAAATTAAGAACATAAATCACGCCACCAAAGGAGTTTATTATGAAGTCACATAATTTACAGCGCCTTAATTGCTCTTGGAGGTCGCGTTCAATTAACGGAAAGGCCTGTCCCGTGTAAACTGTCTCCGCGTTTTAATTGCATCAGGGAAAGAACAAAGCCGAGTAATCCTGTTAGCTGCGGCAAAGAATCAAGATAAATCCCGATAAATCCCGTTTTTATCATCTTAACACGCTGAGCCTTAATGTGTCCCCTCATTTCAAAGCTTTGGGTTAATTTCTCTGAAAAAAAAAAAATAGGCTAATTAACATTTCACGAGGAAGATGAAAGTCTTTTCAATGCCCCATGTTGACAGTTTGAACTAAGAGACATGGCAGCTCAACAAGCGAAACAATAAGAACTCTGATTGGGCTTCTTATGTTATTTACGTCTCATTTCTGAAGCGTCGTCACATTACGACCGCGCTGTTTTGATTGGGATGACAGAATATCACCAAGCAAAGATAAATTAGCAGACATGTTGTGGTAAATCTAAAATGTGGAGTGTGCATTTTAACTCAGCCAATATGTTGCAGAGCCATTATTCGCTGCAGTGGAGCTGCTAGTTTTCTGTGGCATGCCTCCCCACAGCATGATGCTCCCACCACCATGTTTCACTGTAGAGATGATGAGTTCAAGGGGATGTTAGTTAAAGCGTTTTTCATGTAAGGCCAGAAAGTTCGATTTAGCTAAATTCTGGAGACTTCCTTTAAACATGGTGCCTTTAATCAGCTCACTCTCTTAAACTATGGGTTTCTACAGCTCATCCAGAGTTACCATGGGCCTCTTGGTTGCTTCTCTGATTACTGCTCCCCTTGTTAGTTTTAGTAGATCACGGCATCGACTAGGCAGGGTTTGCAGATGTCCACTGGAAGATGCCAGAGTAAAGAGAGCTTCACAGATTGGGATAATGTTTTAGATCCTATTATCACTCAAATCTCTCTACAAAGATTCTAATTGTTTATGGTGTCGTTTGTTCTCTCGTGTTCTCTAACAAACTTCCAAGGCCTTCACAGAAAGGTTGGATTTATGCTGAGAATAAATTACAAACAGATAGCAAAGGTGACTGACTGAAAATAAATGCACGCCACACTTTTCAGATGCGTGTTTCTGAAAGCTGCTGTCCACCATGAATCATTTTTCCTTCCACTTCACAATTATGCACTACTTTCTGTTGGTCTTTTTACATTAACACCCCATGCAACACACTGAAATTTGTGGTTTTGATGTGACAAATGTTTAATGGCAGCATCTATAGCAGGGACGGTTATGAGTTAGGCATTCGATAAATCTGGCCTTTATGAAGGAGTGTCAGTTTGCCACAAGCCTTGAAGGAGACAAATCAACATGTGGAAAAACGCTACTCTGAGCTGATTCTTGGCCTTCATGCTGAACGCCGTCTGTGGCGCATCACCCTGAGCACATCATCCTCTTGGTGAAACATGGCGGTGGCTGCATCATCCTGAGGGGACAGGAACATTTTTCTTCAATTTCACAATTATGCACTATTTTGTGGTGACCTATTACCAAATCCCAAAAGAATACATCGGCGTTTGTAGTTTTGAAGTGACGGAATCCAATTTAAAAAAAAGTTCAGAGGGCGTGATTACTTCTGTAAAGTTTTGCTGACTTTTGTACCTTTAAATGGTACAAAACTCCATCAAATAAGTCCTTATTCTGGCATCTGAGACAGGGATCAGTGCCTGGCTGCAGTAGGTGCTGCCCAGGTTCAGCTGTAGCCGGGTGACTGGCTGGCTCAGCCAAGTTAGACATTAAGCCGTACACAGAAAAGCTTACGGAAGCAAAACCGAACATGTCAGAAATCTCTAACAACCCCAGAAAGGAGATGTCCAGCACAAGGAAGGAAGCTGCATGCGCCGTTTGCTTTTTATGTGCGAGTCAAACCTCTCACATGGCACGGGTATGAATGTGCACAACAGAAATTTATGCGGCGAAATAAACTCCAGGTTTGACCTTTGCCACGTCCCAGTGCCACTCCAGGTCAGACGGAGCTTTACAGCGAAAGTCAAAGTACACAAATAAGCGAGTCCAAGTGGAAGTCATAAAGCAGATAAGAGCTGTGCTAATGCCGGCCAGCTCCGTGTGGTTCACCGCTGGGCCAGCCTTGGTTTGTTTGTGTCATACCTGAGCGAGTGTGTGTGTGTGGATGCGTGTACTTTAATTTTTTAGGACTTATATCAGCTTACACAGGCTCACAATTTCAATTTTTGTTCATAAAAGTCGACCGTCGGATTATAAATCAAGCAGAGTCTAATGTTCTCCTTGCTAAAGTAACACAACCTTATTTATGTGAGTGACAATAAGGCCGCTCAGTTTCTACAGAGGATCAAGTTAAAGCCAGTTTCCAACAACTTCTCTTAATTGGGGACAGTAAAAAGAAGAAAAAAACTGAGTGTTTGATGATTAGATACATGTGTTTTGGGCGGGGACTGCGGTGTTAATGTTATTGCATCTTGTTGTTATGCTAATGGACACAGGTGGGACTGCAGCCACATCAATGGCGTCACACTTAGACACATTCCTGCGATTAGGACTGTTGAAACACCCCTGAAACGAGCGCTTAAAGCAAATAGACCTCCACTTTAGGAAAATCACATGATTTACAAAGATGGAAGCACCCAAATCTGTACTGTGGTCCAATGCAGAGGAGCACAAAATTTGATATTGTTACTTCACCTTTCTGCCTCAAAAAGCTGCCATGCTGTGACAATGGTGCCCACATTGGCGCCGTATTGAATTGAATCGAAGTGTCACAATGGAAAAGGGACATTTGAGACCCCTGGCCTTTAAGTTTTACCGACATGATTCTTCTGCCTGTAAATGACATTAAGGAGCAGTTTGATAGAGAATCAGCGGAGGGATCAAAAGATTAGGGTGATGGTAAATATCCCTTCCAGCCCCAAAACCTTGGAGCTAATTACTAAAGAGAAATAATAAAAAAAATAAAAATAACTTGGTAAGTTATTAAGATTTTGAGAAGAGGATAAAAAAAATCCGCAGGCTGTCAAAATACATTTGAAACAAAAAACTGTGAAATTAATACTACTTTTTATAATGATACTCTTTTTTTTCTACAATGTTTTATGATATCGGAAAGATGGCCACCTGATTTCCTTTCAGAAATAAACTTGTTGGTTGAATAAAAATTTTTACATCTATATCTGACATGGGTTATTTGTTCTAAACTGTACATGGATACAAGACCGTCTGTTTACACGGACCAAACTGCAGTATAAAAGGATGAAATGGAAATTTGTATGTAAGAGTAGGGGCTAATCAGAAAACACAACAACAAAAAACACAAAATGGAAACAGTAAAAAAAAAAAATTAAAGTCTGTGTGAGAAAAGTGAAGAAAAAAACACAACAAAAGAGCTAAATACATTTCTTTAAATACAGTGGGTTCTATATGTTTGACATGTGGGGCCTCAGTCAGATATATATATATATGTATATATATATATATATATATATATATATATATATATATATATATATATATATATATATATATATATATATATATATATATATATATATATATATATATTTGACTGCAGATCATCCTGAAGCTAAACTTGCTCACCACAAAAGCTTCTTGACTCACTTTTAAACAGCTCAGTCTGTGAATTTGCTCTTATTTTGAAGCTACTCTTGTGCTTTGACATGAGCACAGCCACAATTTTGTATTTTCTAGACTTTTTCCCCTTCTTTTTCATTTTCAACACTTGTTTGGTGGATCATCAAGCACCAAATTAAGGAACATGAGTTTATCAAAATAAAACCCAAAACATCCAAAATTTATGCGTTTAAGCTTTTGCTGCTTTTTGCCAGATCCAAACGTCCTAACCCCCAAACTCCACCTCGTCCAGGATCAGAGTCTCCCCCTCACCTTTTTATCTGATGACATCAGTGATAGAGTCGATCCCTCCCGGTGCCCCCGGGTCCTGATAGCCCTGATAGCCTGCTGCATACTGATGTTAATGGAGAATACCGGGGCTGGCTGGTGCCTGACAGCTGATAACAGATAGACGAGAGGCTGGAGGAGGGTCCTTGTTGGGGGCGAATGCTAAACGTTTTAGAGAAATAAGGTTGGAGGGAAAGTGAGGTGGATTAAGGGTCAGGATGAATGGGTGAGGTGTGGCTGGTGGCTCATTAGGCTGGTTCACAGCAAGGACGCCTCAGAGATGCATCAGGCCCCTTTCACATTCAGATTTCTGACCGTTTGGATGGGGCCCATTTACAAAACGGGGAAGTCACAACCCCAAGACGGTTCAATCATATATTTATTTCTTCTTCTGTATCAGAACTAAAGGCTTAGCTAAACTGTTTTTATCTCAGAGATACATCTCAGAGTTGTCACGTTTGATTAGTTTGGTCAGTTTAATGAACACAGAACTGTGTAAAACTCTGGGATCGTCTCTGAAGTCTTTATATTTTTCTCCCACAGTGTCAGGCTTTCGGATTTCATTCTTCCGGAGCCTTGATTGGTAGTTGTTAGGTTTTCTGGAGGTCTTTACATGTAGTCTCCAATTCAGGGTTTGTAAAGCAGTGTGTGTACAAGAAATGGGCGATTAGAGGACAAACAGCCTAAAATCAGCTACAGTCACATTCAGGACATTATAATACGCTCTCCGATGAGGCTAATTTGTCAAATTAAATGAAAATAACAACCTTGAAGCAGGTATCAAACATAAATAATTTTCATTAAGATCAAATTTCTGAGTCGAAATGTCTTTTTTATTTGTCTGATGCATCAATCTAGCCTTAAATGTCGTATTTTCATGCAAATTGTCATCATTGAGAGAAATAAAGGCTGGAAAACACCAGCCTGTGTGTAATTAAGCTAAATAATAGATTTAACTTGGTGATACAAATACAAAAATACATGAACTGTTCAACAATAATGTAATTAATTAGACAGATCTGTATTTATAACAGATAATCAGCTTCAAACTGCATGGAATAGTATTATCTAAGATCACTTTATAACTTGTAAAGAAAATTAGGACTTTAAACGCTTTTGCATGATGACACTACATGTAATTTTGCATGTACAACTCTTTCTTTAAAAAAAAAAGCCCCTGAAATATGACAAAAAATAAACGCAGCTCTAAAAATGTCTGGAGAAGGTTGTGAGATGTTCCTTAAGTTCCACCTCTGACTCGGCTTAAGGCATCAGGTCGGCTCAGTGTCTGCGCGTCCCGACCTTTGGGCCATGCATCCACTCCCACACTGTTTGGCCGCTGCAGCTCCCATTGTTGCGTGTTTGCGTTAATGATTACCTGCGACGTTTGCAACACAATGGGACAACTGCGAGCTCAGGCTTTGTGATGCACGGGGAGAGCTGCTGCCAAAACACGGAGCAGAAAGAGAGACGGAGCAGAAGTGGCAGGGAGGAGCGTCCCATCGTAAGATCTGGACTCGGTGCTCCTGGTTGGTCACCCAGCTCGGCCCAAACCAGCAGAACATGCCGTTGATCCCAGAGTTCCTAAAGACAACAACTTCATTTCCAGTGTTGTTAGAATACTGTGTAAAAAGTGGATAAATAAGCTGAATGTTCAGCAGAATCTGATATTTACGTATATTCTTCAGCAGCAGCAGCAGATGTTTCCATTCATGGAGGCCGACAAGAGGAGCAACTTAAAAATGTAACGTGTGATGAAGGTGAAGCAGAGCAAGTGACCAAGTCAGGTGAAACACAACTTTTATTATCAGGACAATCCCTCCATTTCTTTTTTGATGGTATCCTAACTTGTTTTTATAATAAACCACAATGGTCCCTTATGCCTCATGTGCATATTTTACTTTTCTGTTTTTACATTTATCATGCATATAAAAACAATTATGAGTTGGAACGATAGTTTTTGCTTCATATCAATATATAAGAAATGCATGTTGGGAGTTCAGACTTTATAGCCGGTGTTTGTGATGGATTTTAGAGGGAAAATCATTCTTCATATCTTTTAATACCAAACTCAACACCCTTTTTGCCTTTGTTTAAAGAAATTCACTTTCAAATATCAACTAAAATCCCACCAGGTAGTCTCAGAAAGTAAAATACCTGTATGTGCTTCATTTGTTGAGTTGCATCAAAGTCATATCAGATCAGTATTCGCTCAAGTTTGTGGACTTCAGAAAAAAAGCATCTTAACGTCCTTTCCTGGAAACTGCACACGTTTTTGATTATTTATATCAATTGATATACCATATTTCTCCAGTTTTAGCTTCCCTTCATTGGCTTCCTGTTAAATCAAGAATAGAATTTAAAATTCTCCTTCTAACGTATAAAGCCCTTAATAATCAAGCTCCATCATATATCAGAGCTCTGATTACCCCGTATGTTCCTAACAGAGCACTTCGCTCTCAGACTGCAGGTCTGCTGGTGGTTCCTAGAGTCTCTAAAAGTAGAATGGGAGGCAGATCCTTTAGCTATCAGGCTCCTCTCCTGTGGAACCAACTCCCAGTTTTGGTCCATGAGGCAGACACCCCGTCTACTTTTAAGACTAATCTTAAAACTTTCCTTTTTGACAAAGCTTATAGTTAGAGTGTCTCATGTTACCCTGAACTATCTCTATAGTTATGCTGCTATAGGCTTAGGCTACTGGAGGATATGAAGGTCTATTTCACTCTGTCTGCAAGCACAGAAGCAATGTGTGCTAGTGGGTCAAGGCAGATGACCGTTCACACTGAGCCTGGTTCTGGTTCTGCTGGTTCTGGTTCTGCTGGAGGTTTTTCCTTCCCGTTAAAGGGGAGTTTTCCTCTTCACTGTAGCTACATGCTTGTTCAGTATGAGGGATTGCTGCAAAGCCATCGATAATGCAGACGACTGTCTACTGTGGCTCTACGCTTTAGGAGGAGTGAATGCTGCTTGGAGAGACTTGATGCAATCCACTGGAATTCCTTAGAGAGGAAACTTTTTGACCAATCTGTATAATCTGATTGAATTTGACCTTGGAAAGTACCTTGACATGACATGTAGACTTAGACTTAGACTCAGACTTAGACAACTTTATTGTCATTTTGTATGCACAATGTGCGTACAGAACAAAATTTCATTTGCATACAGCTTGAAATTTAGATTACAGGATAAGATAAAGTTACAGGGTAAAGTGCAGCAGTGATTTAACAGTACAACAATTGAAATGTGAAACAATGCAGGACAAAGAGACAGTGTGCGACCCCAGTGTACAGGTGAGAATTTCTTAAAAACCATTTGTATGTGCAGAAATGATTTGTGCAAGAATGTATTTTAGAGACTGAGAGTTCGGCAGCACCTGTAATGCTGGATAAGGGTGCAATGATGCGAATGTGCAATGATGCGAATGTGGTACAGAGTCCAGACTATAGCTTCAGCAGTTCAACAGTCTGATCCTGTGTAGCATGGATTGGCGCATTATAAATTGGCGAATATAAATAAAATTGAATTGAATTGAAATGATATGTACTAATGTCATTAAATTTGTATTGTCTCATTAACTCTTTTTGTTTACTCCTATAAAAAAGTGCTTCTGGCACACTGATCCTGTGTTTAGCCAAGCTTTTTTCTGGATCTTTATAAAAAGCCTTTTTTTAAGCGCTAAACTCCGGCATTTTGGTTCTGTTTTTTTCGCTACGTAACTTTTTTGTACAAACCTACGGATGGAACTATGACAGACAGTAGCTTTGTTTCCTTTGCTGCCCATAGGAAATACTAAGGTCTCAGTGTTTCTGTGTTTAGCTGTGTCTCTATCCTGGATCAAGCCACCGATGGAAAACTAAAAACTTTGTGTAGATTTTGTCATTAAATGGTTACAGCTTCTATTAAATATGTGTTCTCTTTGTTTATGTTTCCAATAGAAATCACTTCTGCCTCAGTTATTCTATTTATTTATACTAAAAGGAGTATAAATATGACATACCTCGTCTAACCAATTGACAACTCTGTATACTTTCATTGTTTTTCTTTAAATGAAGTTCTCCTGGCTTAGTGCATCCATGTTTATTTGTGTCTCTGTTTTAAACAGTCATATATGGAGCTAAGGCTGCTATTACCTTCGTACGCTCTTTGGTTTTCTTTCCCACAGAAAGTACTCCAGGTTTATGTTTAGCTGTGTCCAACTGATTGACCCACTGTTGTAATTATCTTTCTTTTTTCTACAGAAAGTAGTATTTATTTAGTGTTTCTCATTGGCTATTTCTCAATCCTCACAGCTGCCATTGACTTTGTATCCTCTCTTTGTTTCAGTTTGTCCATAGAAAGTGCTCCTGCTCTCTTACCGACAGTAGTAATGTGTTTAGCTGTGTCTTTTTTCCTGGCTGAGCCTTTTATGGCACTACTTCGGCCAGTAGCTCTGTAATTTCTTTGTTTTCCTTTCCCGTAGAAGTACTTCTGGGTCAGGCAATATCTGTTTATTTTTGTCTTCCTCAGTTCTCTCAGTGCTTATCAATGGCAGCTGATACAGAGTCTGGTTTCTTCCTGTTTGAAGGAAGTAATACCTCTCTACTGTCACCACATACTTGTACAGGAGGAGAGATTGCTGCAAAGCAGTTGACTCATTAAAGTTGCCTGGACTTCTTCAGAGACATTTTACCAAGTGACACTTACCGATCACTGGATATAACCATTTTTTTTGTAACAAATTAGACTGCTTTTAATAAATCTGAATCTGACCATAGGAGCAGATTTTTTGGGAATAAGTTTCATTTAAATTCAGTTCATTTCATTTTTACATAAATGATCTAGATTAAAATGAATTGAAATTAATTAAACTTGCAACAAATCTCAAATCTGCGCACATTAAAGTTCTAATATTTCATGTGAAAACCAAATTACAGACAAAGCTTAAACTGCTCCTCTGTTCTAGTATTGGTGTGTTTTAAATCTGGGACAAACAAGGTAACCTGCTGCAGTAAGAAACAAGTCTAAAAGCCCTGCTTGTGTTGTAGTCAGCGACAGGTTAGTTTATATATATATATATATATATATATATATATATATATATATATATATATATAGTATTCTCTCTTTCCTGAACAGAATTAAAAACAGCTGTACTTGTAAGTCTTATTTTAAAGCGCAATAGAAAGCTAATTAATGCAGGTTTATCTTGTCCCTTCAAACCACACACCTACACAGAGCCAGCTGTTTACGTGAAGACGGCTATCAGTGACAGTCGCTGTTTTCCCTCGCCTCCTCTCCCTTTCTTCTTTGGTTTCTTAATCACATCCAGCAGGGGACTCCTGTTCAACCCCCCCCCCCCCCCTCTCTTTTCTCCCACACACAGAAGGCTGAACCCTGCCTGAACCCTGCTGCTTTAATTAATCTCACTGACTTTGTTAATTATTTGTTTTGCTGGCCGACTGCCTGTGTGTGTGCATGAACACGTCCCTCTTTGAAGTACAGTATGTGGGATGGATGCCACGGCATAGATAACCTGGAACAGATGCAAACGATTCTCTTGCCTTCAGCTCCTGCATTTCTCTCAGGGTGGGAGGAGGATCTTTGGGAAAAACTTTGGATGTTCCCTAAAAATCTCATGGTGACTCCAAAAAAAGTAAAAAACAAAGCAACTGGACTTGTTATCCGTAGTAGAAGACGTTTCGCTTCCTCTCCAGGAAGGCTAGATAATGGCTTAGATAACATGCAAATTAAACATGTTGAATTTGCATGTTATCAAACATGTTTCAACAAACATGTTGAATTTGCATGTTATCTAAGCCATTACAAGGCCTTTGTTGGGCAATGGTATATAGCTTGTTACGCCACATTACTCCAGACTTTTTGAATTGAGAAAGCTTTCTGGAGAGGAAGCGAAATATATATACATTAATTTGGCCTCAGAGGTAAATTTTTATCTTTATCAGCACCCTACAGTAACACTGTACATCCCTGAGTCCTTATTATATTTAAATAATATATATATATATATATATATATTGCTATACAATGCTGCGTGCAGGTACAGGTGCATCTAACTAAATATCAATGGAGTATCAATGAAAACTATTTATGTCAGTAATTCAACTGAATGAGCTAAATTCATAGATTCATCGCACAGTCCTGTTAATTTTCACAATTTTCTCTTACAGCAAATGAAAACCTAAAATTTCAGTTCTCAGAAGATTCGATTATCACTTTGAACCAATAAAAGAGGATCTTTGATGCAGAAATGTTACATTACGGCCTATATGATCGTGGGGATGAGCGCTGATTAGACAGCGATCCAGCAGACGGCTCCTGACACCCTCCAAAAATGGTCAGCGCTGCAGAAACTGGTTGTTCAAAGTGCTTAACAAAGCACATTCGTGGAAAGTTGAGTGGAAGGAAAACATGGGACAGAAAAAGCTACACAGCCAAAGGAAATAATTGAAGCCTTAAGAGGCTGGTGAAGCAAAGCCTACCCAAAGGTTTGGACAGTGGACTGTGGCTGGAGTCCTCCGCCCCTTCTTAGACAATTGTTCTCTAGGCCAGGCGTGTCCAAAGTGCGGCCCGGGGGCCATTTGTGGCCCCTGTGCTGATTTTGTGTGGCCCTCCAACTCCATTTTAAGAAAGTTTTGGTCCACCAGCACAGGTGGCCAACTTTTTATTCTTAATTAGGGCAAAATTATTATAGACAGGTGAAAATCTTGCAATTTAGAATAAAATGTTAGGTAAAACAGAGAGTGTTTAAATTCTCAATAAACAGGGCCACATCTGTACAAGGACATTGTCTCAAATTCAGACTTTAGTTTAATTTAGATTTGAATTCATTTAATACAATTGGCTAAATAGAGCAAGTGTTTTCAAAGAAATACTGACCCAAATCCCATTCTTAAGTTGCTAAATAAAAAAGAATAAATTTTTCCCCTTTGTGTTTTATCAAGCCCAAAATAATTTGCTAACTGGATGACCAGCTTTTGATAAGACAAATGAGCAAAACCCCTTTAAACTTTGGATCTACAATGATTTACACATCCCTCTCTGGCTGAACTTCTGACTAATTTGGTAAATAAAATTATCATGTTTTGTAGAGCAGGTAAAAAAAAATCACATAATTTTTTGGTTGTTTATTATTTATTTATTTATTTTGTGGCCCTCGAGGACCTCTGACTTGATGATTTCGGCCCATGTGCCAAAATGTTTGGACACCCCTGCTCTAGGCTCTCAGAACCTGAATGGACCAGACTGAACACAACACAGAGGTTGATGATTGGAATATTTCAGCTTTATCTCTTCACTCCTCAGCCAGACTCCAGAGAGGTCTTCTCTTCTCTCGCAGAAGCTTCTTGAAGCCTGAAGCAGGAGAGTCTGGGGGGCAACAGAGGGAATCCCGGATGAGAGACGACCTGAAGCAGCTATCAAAGCAACCAGGGCTTACGTAACCTGAGCTATCTGGAGAGAAAAAAACATGTATGCGCAGGGAGAACAACCCAACTCAAGATAAAAAGGTCTCACCTTGAGTCCCAGGACCATGATCCCAACAAGAGCTTTGGATTTGTCGGGTTGATAAATGCGGAACACAGCAGTTTAAGCTTTAATCAGCATCCCCTGAGAAAATCTGGATTTCAGACCTGCAGATGGATGACAGTCCATATGGATTCTTCCAGGAACTCTTCCTGTTTGGACCGGTTCTCCTTTCCCTCTAATGTGGACCCAGTTTTCCAACCCCTGCCATTCCTGTGCGAGCTCACCTGGCTCCTGAGCTTATCCCAGCATACACAAGTCAGGCGGGTCTGTTCCCCGGACCCTTCAGTTCGCTCTTTCCTATATTAAGGACAAAGTAAGACTGAGCTGCCAAACAAAAACGCCAGACACTGCATTTGTTCTGCCAAGCATTCATAGGACGTTCTGAGCTGCTTTATTTGGTCTTAATAAACGTTTTTGGGTCGTCACCTCGCTGTCAGTCGCCGCAGAAGTTTAATGATGGCGGGTTTGTTTAAATCAGGTGTGCAGCAGCAGGTAAACATCTAAAAGTTGAAGGTCCGAGATCTCCAGGACTAAGACAGAGACACGCTGCCTGGAGGTGAACCGTAGCCTCCCACATCTTATTGTTTGGATTTCACAGCCCACAGCTTCACTCCGTGGTTTTCTGTCTCTGCCTCAGATCATTCTGACGACACTGTGTGGGTTTTCTCTCTCCCCCTTTTCACCCAAATACATTTTTATATTTTTTTTACTCCCCAAATCGAAGGACATGAAATATAGACGCACGGATCAGAAACCCAAAATAGGTAGAACAAATCAACCTTAGAAGGAGAAAGAAACACATTTTCATTTATTTGGAGAGAAGAATTCTTCTTTTGATAAAAAATAAGAATAACTTAAGTGTCATAATAATGTTAATACCAATGCATCTTATTTACAAGCTAGCTGCGCTGACTCAAGTTCACATGACAAATGAAAACTGAAGAAAAAAAAACAACTACCATAAAACCAGATAAAATTATTCAATATTTTATTTAAGGTTCCTATTCCTTGAACCTTTGCACCACAAGCTTGAATTTATTTTAAGGGATTTTATGTCATGGACCAATTGACCAGTTCTAAATTGTTGAGCTGGAGGAAAATTACACATGGTTCCTAAAAACTAATAAAATCTTAAATGTGTGTCCCCTTAATCTGCTGCCCCTAAATAAAATTCGATGCAACCACCTGCCTTGGGTAATGCATTAAACTGATAAATGCAGCTGTTGAGTGAAAACTGAAAGTTTTTAAAAAAAGAAAAAAAGGACGACTCTTTGAAGGGGGCGGGGCTTGGTTCCTGGGTCTGCGTTGTGATTGGTTGGGTGGATGTAATGACTGTAATATTAACCTACATGACTAAAATGCAAAAGGAAGGAAAACTGTTATTCTTTTGAACTTTTTATTGACCCTTTTTTTTCTATCATCGATACACGTCTATCGACCGATATATATCAATATTAAACTATCGTCCAGGCCTATAATATACTATTAAATCAAGTAGCCCATATATTATTTGTCATTTGAGAGGTTCATGGAGTAGAAAACGCTTTTGAAAGGCACTGTAGAAGGCCAAAATCAGAAAAAACTGTAATTTAAGCCCGATTTAAAATAAAACACCAATCATTTGTCCTTTATGAAGAGGAAAAAATAAACCACATGCTGCAAAGTGCAAAGAAAGGTGGTAATATATCCTTAAATCGAGTAGCTCATATATTGTTTTACTTCCACGATCATGGACTACTTTATGTTGGTCTAGCACATAAAATCTTAACAAAATAGCAACTATCATATGAGAAACGTTCATGGAGTAGAATACGCATTTGAAAGGCAGTGTAGAAGGCCAAAATCAGAAAAACAGAGTCATTTAAGCCTGAGTTAAATTAAAACATCCACCATTTGTCCATAAACCACACGTGTAAAAATTGTATTGTTTAACTGATTGCTTGTTTCATTCATTCAGTGATTACGGCTCAGGGGGGAAAAAAAGAGAAAGGATAACATTAATTGTGTAATCTCATTACTCCAACACACTAGCTTAATTTTTCTCATAAATATGTGTTAATCTGTAGCAGCTGATTAAAACGTGAGGGTTGCATTGGCAGGGTTAATATTTACTTTTTCATCACGGCTAGGTGTAAACATGGAGAAATATGTGTTCTCGCACATGCATGTCTAGCTCCCCACACGCGGTACCTCTTCCAGGGTGATGTGCGCAGGAAGTTCGTGCAGACGTATGTTTGCTTAAGTTCAACACGGAGACTTGAGTGATCGCAGGCTCCCAGCTCGCTGTTCTCCGAAGGAAATCCGGTAACGTCTCACATATGGGGGGTATTACTCATGATTACAGCTCAATAAACAGAATGAGAGGGTGGAAACGGATCTGTGGTCCAACTCTTCCTCCTGACCTCACTTAAACAGAAATCACTCATCTTGTCTTTTTTTTTTTTTTTTTTTTTTGCACCCTGGCTCAGACATCCAAAGACTGGAGGTAAGGGTGAGATTCTGTGTTTTAGAAGTTTTTTTGCTGATTCCTTTTTTGTCTTTGTTTTGAGAGAATCTGAGCAAACATGACCTGATGGGAGACCCATCTGGATCCCCCATCAGGTCTCCTCTCTGGTCTCCACTACTGTGCCTCTGCAGCCCGCTGATATGAAGACATCAAAGGTGTCACAGTAGCTTTTGCTAATGGATCCGCCTTCTCCATTGGGGCAGGAAGCAGACACCCCCGCCCTCCTGGTTCACATTAAGAGCCGCGCACTCCTCAGCGAATGACCCTGTTGGCCTCTAGTTACTTAAACCCACACTTACTTCTCACCCCAACATAAATACATTCAGTTTAATAAAAATCCCGTAAGTGCAAAAAAAAAAAACAACATCCCTAAATGTTCAGAGCCATCTACAGTTATTGTCACTGGTGTGAAATATGTAAAAAAAAAAAAAAAAAAAAACATTTAAATATTTTTGTTGCATTTAATGAGACTTTGTGGTCAATCCAACAGTGAACTTCTGAGATTTTTTACATGCATTACTATCCTAAGGTAGAGTTCTCATCCAGCCATGTTTGTCACCATATCTCTGGCTATAAATAAATATTGGCACCTTTGTATTGTTTGTTTAAGCTATTTGCTTGTACCCCTTTTCTGTTTTATAAAGATGAACATAAATCTGACTAATAGACTGGCATGTTCTCATGTTTTTCCAATTTTAAGTAAGAAAGAATGTACACTTTAATTATATATCTCTAATTATATATCTCTTTTAACTGATAAAAATATCACAAAAGGGCTTCACAAAAAGCATCAAACTCTTAAAAACTCTGACATAGTGGAACAACAAAAATAAATCCTCATCTACCTGTAAGCCTGAAGAACGGCTGGTATATTTAGACGTAGATATAGTCACAGATTTATACTGATTATTACTTCTAGTCTGACCAACTATGAAAGTAAAGCACAGATTAAGATAAAATTAAGTTTAATCGTAGGGTCAATTAAGGACTTTGTGGTTGAAAATTATCATTTCAATTTATTTAATGTTTTTTTTTTTTGCCCACCCCAAATAAATGTACTGAAATTAAAGGTTGGGTTTTTATTTTCCCTTTTCAGTGTGAAATTGTGTTCATGCAATAAAAGATTGTATTGTAATTTTGTTTTAATAGAACTTAATTCTTTCCTACACCCTAAATAATTGCATTTTGCTCCCTCAGCTACAGCTGCTTCATTCTTCAGGATTGGATGCTTCCACTTTTTACTCCATCTAACTTCTCCTTCGAACAGCGACGTTATCATTTCTCCTAATGTCGTTTATTCGCTCTCTGTCCACTCCGTCCCTTCCTCCACTCTCGCAAGCCAATGGAGATCCCTTCCAGTAATCCCCTGGATCAGTTCACCCACCCCCTACATCTTGGTCCTCCTCCGCTTATTAGATCAGGACCTCTGTCAAAAAGCAGGGATCTGGGGGCCTCATTGTTTGGCCCCTGATTAAGAGCTTCTCACCCCAGAGGATCAGACCTTTAAACTAAGTGAAGGAGTGGGAGTCGGGGTAAGAAAGAGAGAAGATCTTTCTTTCCTTTTGTCTTGAGGGGGGGGGGGGGGGGTCTTATGGGTCACATTGTTGCCGGGCTCAGAGAAGGTTTCTTTTTAAAGCTGGATTTGGAGAACAATGGCATGTTAGACGATGAGGGATTAAAAACTTAAGCGCATACTTTCAGGCGTTATACTCCTCCTGAGCTCGGAGATGTTGCAGTCCATCACTTAATGTGACAACGTCTTAATATATGCAGCCGATTAATGGACTGTCAAATTTCTTTTCTTAAAAATGTGCTTAACACTTATAAAAGGTTCAACAGGGAAATACTTACACTAGATGCACAAGACATAATATTGGGATTATGGAATCAAGGGTATGTTTTGAGCCCTGTGTAGTGCAATTTTAAACGACAGTTCTTGTGAACATCCTTTTAAGAATCAAGAAATTTTCTTTGAGACAGACGCTGGTTTAGGATGCACATGGATAACACGACACAACAGACTTAGTATTTACACTTTTTTTCACATTAAAGCATGCAAGTTTGTAACAGAGTCCAAGGACTCTGAAATGAATTAATTCCTCCTTCAATTCATTTTTGTGCAGTGATTTTAACGCTTCACTTACAGAAATATTCCTGAGAATAATAGTGTGCAAATAGGCAATAGCAGCATTAGGATTATAACACATACAGTATGATGGTCCACAAACTTCTCAGCAGGGGAGCGATAGCCCTCACAGCTCTAGGAGAGAAGCTTTTTCTGAGTTTATTAGTTTGATTGAATGCTTTTGAATCGTTTACCTGATGAAAGTGGGTCAGACAGTGCATTGCTGGGTGGGTGGGATCAGTGGAGATGCATCTGGCCCTTTTCTGGACTCACGCTGCATAAACTGCATCCAAATCCTGTAAATGGCATCCCACAACCCCCTGAGCTGTCCTCACCACCCATGCTAAATCTTTCCTCTCCTGTGCTGTGCAGCTCCCATTCCAAGTTGTTATGTTGAGACACAAAATACTTTCTATAGTAGCTCTGTAAAAGTCTTTAAGCAGCTTGGAGGAAAGTCCCGTTTGTTTCAGTTTCCTGAGGAAGAAGAGCCGTTGTTGGGCCCTTTTCACCAGGTGGGAGGTGTTTATGGACCAGGATAGGTTGGAGGAGATGTGGATGCCCAGCTCAACCATGTTGAAATCTTTCAACATGGTTAAAGTCTCCTGCTACAATCACAATTGCCTCTGGATTGTTGTTCACCAGGCTACAGATAAAGCTGTATAGCTCTTCCAGAGCTAACGTAGCGTTAGTTTTAGGCTGGATGTATGTTGCAATAATAATCACAGAGCTGAACTCTCTAGCTAGTTTAAAAGGTAAAACTGATAGATAGTCAAGGTCTCAGTAAAAACTGCTACACGGCTATCCAAATTACATATGGCGACCCTCAGCCGGATCTTTTCATTGTCGAGGGATCTGACATTGGACAGGAGGAGACTGGGCAGGGCTGGCCTGTGTGGGTCAACCTTTAGCCTGGTTCGGAAGATGCCGCTGGAGCCTCATCTTCTGCTACGTTTCCTTTTGTACCTACACCGTAGAGGCGGAGGGTGCTGTTTTTCCTTCAAAGTAGCATTATTCTCCCAAACTCTAGCGTTGTGCTCCTACGCCAAGCATACTACACCTCCCTACACATAGAAGTAGACCACACAGTTGTTTCCAAAATTTTAAAGTGTCTTACTTTCTTCCAAAAGTGATGGTGATTCCTGTGAATTCTTTATGGGGCGAATGATAAAGATGTCTATATTTATGAACCTCCTACATAGGGCGCGTTTGCTCATCTGCCATGTTTTTCTCGTGTAGTCGGGACTGTCCACTTTGTTAGGAATTTTCCTAGGCATGATAGCTAAAATTACGTAACATGGCCATGCGAAGCTTGTGGATGCGTCAACCATAAACCAGTTTTAAGTCTGTAGCAGCATAGCGAAAGCTTGGGATAACCTAAGCCACTTCAACCAGAAGCTTTATTAAAAACAAAGCCTTAACCTAGCCTTAAAAGTAGGCAGGTGTCTGGCTAAAGGACAGAGAGCTGGTTCCACAGGAGAACCCTGTGGAGGAAGCTATTTTAAACCACTTTCATTAAATGTCTTGTTCCTATCCATCATTGTCCAAATCTCAGGTTCTTGCTCCGCTCTTTCTTCACCAGGATAGCCTCAAGAAGACCCCACTGCAGACATGACCCGATCCAACTACTCACCACGTACTCCATCCTACCATCAGCTGTGCTTAAAACACCAATAGACCTTAGCTCACCTGTTTGAAGCATAGACTGACCCTCGGCAATGGGATAAATCATCATTAGAGGAGTTAACATTTACCCCAGCTGCTTCCCACTTGGGAACAAACCTGGTAGCAAATGCATAAAGTCTTTGATTAAATTCCACTTTGATTGATGCTTGGTAAATCTGCTAATTAAAAGAATTATTCCATGCCAGGGGAAGAAGAATATGGGATTAAGTATATCCATAGATCAAGGCTATGTAGGGACAGAATCAAGTGCTGAGATTATCACCTCTGGTTGCTTTTCCCAAACAGTCTCTCAGTCCCCCAGGAAGACAGCGCCTTGTCCCCTCAAACTAATGTCTTTCTTTCAGTTTAAGTCTATTAGCATATGATTATGGTTCTGAAAGGCTGCCCAGGGTTTGCATCCATTTCCGTTTGCGGTAGTTAAAGTTGACCCAAGTATTTGCTTAATTCGAGATATATAAAATGATTTTTCAGGTCAATATTTAGAACTTGGAGCATATCAATGCTCGGTGCAGACAACCCTTCTCAAAAACTTGACCATGTAACTTGAGAGGGATCCGTCGCTGAATGGGTTACGTGACCCATTCTAGGTTATGGCAATTGGAGTGAGCTCAGAATGCCCTAACAAAAAAACAACAACAGATGTGACAATAACCTGATCAGACATATTTTTGGTTCTCTGATGTAGGATTTGGTCTAAGGGGGTGAATGTGGCCTTGAATGAACTCCATGACTTCTCAATCTGCTGTTCCAATATGGTCTGCTATCAGATTCCAAAACCAGGAGGGAGACTGTTTAATTTTGCAACAGTGCAGTGTTGCCAGTGGCCTCCAGGGGCGCTAAACCTAGAGATTCCAAGTCTAGTGCCCCTAGTGGCTAAAAGTTACAGATGTCTACAGGTAGACAGAAAAACATGTGCACACAAAATCTAGATTTATATTTCTACAAATCTAATTTGAACTCTGAAAAGAATCAGATCATCTGATTATCTAATGGCTCTACTACTCAATTCATTGAGAGATGCCATTTAAAAAGGTCCTGTTAAAAAGGTCAGATGTCTCATTTTAAATAAGATGCTAAATGTCTTGTATAGTGCTTCAGCTAATCAAACAACCCCAAAGCGCTTTACACTGCATTCACACACACATTCACACTCTGGTGAGCTATGTTAGCAAGGCTGCCATACATCGGCAACACCGGGCCCTCTGACCACCGCCAGCAGGCAATTCTTACTATCGTACTTCCCCCGAATACAACAACTAAGATGGTCGGAGCGGGGGATGAAACCAGCAACCCATCAATTGCCACTGTCGTCCCAAAAAGAAGTTAAAAACATCCAAACTTGAAGTTACAGAAATGAATAGGAAGCTTTCTAGAAGTCGTAGGAAAGTTAAAAGTTCCTCACTGACCCAGACCTCCAAATACAATGGGTCCACCTTGCACAAAAAAACTAATATTTGTGGCAAAAATAAAAACAAATTTAATTTACAGTTCACTTGATCTGTGTGTCTCTAAATCTTTTCGACACACTTCTATAGAAATTTCTTCGGTGCACATGCGGCTACAGTGTTTGAAAACACTGAGGAATATACTTCTATTATCTTGAACTGCTAATTGCCTGAGATAATGAGTGTCTCAATTAATAAATCCCACTGGTTTTCCATTTTGGAGCTCAAACACAGTCAAGATAGGTTTTATGCCTCCAGTTTTACACATAATTAGCCAGTCCAAACAAAGTAAAAAACAAAGCAACTGGACTTGTTTTCTGTAGTTGAAGACGTTTCGCTTCCTCTCCAGGAAGCTTTCTCAATTCAAAAAGTCTGGAGTAATGTGGAGTACCAAGCTTTATACTACTGCCTAACAAAGGCCTTTGTTAGGCAGTAGTATACGAAAACGTCTTCAACTACGGAAAACAAGTCCAGTAGCTTTGTTTTTTACTTTTTTTGGAATGACCATGACCTGGATGACTGAGAATCTTCACCAGCACAATTAGCAAGTCTATTTGTGTTTGCCAAACAAATACCAACATTTCCAGAACCACTGAAGGCAGCACAAACACCACTGTCTTTACTAGTCATTGGTGGTGGCAAAGGTCCCACACATGGAATACAACTGCACACCAAACCGCTCAGATTTTATTGACTTTAGCAAGGCGCCGTAGGCTCTTTCTTTGCCACAATTTGGTAATACAAATGTAAGTAAAATGTAGTCTTCCTGTTGCCCTCTTACCTCTCTGTGTGTAAATGTGCTCTAAAATCTTAAAAAAAAGAGGCGTGTACATTTATTTGTGTTTCTTTTTATTTTATTACAAAGGTTTCAGTTTTGTTCAGTTTGCAGTCACTAGAACTGTTTCCCAGTTTCACGGTGACACCGACACCTGTAGGCTCCGCTTTAGGTTGTAAAATCTTCGCTTTTATAGCACAGCCATTTTATAATTTACGTTGTTTTTTTTTTAGCACTGCTCATATTTTCCAAGCTACACCCCAGTTGATGAGTACAGGATGGAGTAAAGGCCTTGCTCAGGGACGCGTTACTGTTAGCTCTTCCTGCTTGATGCTTTTACCAGAAATTTGAATAATAATAATAAAAAAAAGTTCTTGTCATTTCTTTCCCACCCCAGACAAAGGAATCCCGTCCCGTCCCTCCACACCGCCATCATAAATATCTCAGTTCAGAGGTTGACAGCACAAGCTTGATTCATTTTCACGCATGTACATATTTGGAATAGACCCCTGTCAAAAACAATTACAATGGTCCCTGCAGGATTTCGGCCCCCTCCTCCTCGTCCTCCCCCCCCTGAGAGGCGTCTGCTGTCAGGACTGCTCGGATGATTTTCCGGAGTCGGAGTGTCCACATCTGTGCCTTATTAGCACAACAATAAGGTCCCAGCAGCCCCCGACTTAATGAGAAAGCATCTTCAGTTTGGACTTGAGCACCCTATTTAACAAAGATTGCCATGCAAGCAGCCACGAGAATCTTCCCTCAACCCGATTAGGTGAAATTCATCTGCAGAAACAACTGATTCAACACTGAACGTATAAATCAGTAGAACTGCTCCTCGGTGCTCTAACTTGGTGAAGTCAGCAGGACTGTGGGATCATAAAAGCATCACCAGCCTCCAAAGTTACTGGACAAACTCAGCCCTGTAATGTGCTTCCACCGGTCCCTTTCATTGCCGCAGACGCTTTGTTTCTCCAATGTCAAATTAGCAGAAAACTTTCCCATCTGTGCAGCATGTTGTTAGGGTCGCCTCCGAAGGCTTTTGTGTAAATGTATGATGAAATTACACAGGAGATGCTCACAGATGCATAAATACAGAACGTGCAGCGTGCTTAAATTCCTGGTGTTTAATTGACGCTGTCAGAGCAGCAGACATCCAGACAAGAGCTCTTTATCTCAGTGCAGCCTCGATTTGCACGCATGTGTGTGGTTGTGAAGCCGGGTTTACACAGTCATGCTGGTAAGGCCCTCCTTACATAGTCACTAAGTTTCATCCAGAAGAGTGAAAGGTATTTATAAAGTAAATAAAAAAGAAAACACATTATTTCCTTTTAACGGTACTCCTGTTAAAGACACATTAAAAGTCTTATTCTTATTAAAAGTCATTTTCCATTAACTTTAAATTAAACAACAGGATCGCCATCAGTTTGTTTTTAAACTGTAAACACGGGTACATATAAAGTGCCAAAAATTAAAAAAAATTATCAAAATGACTAAACCTTTAGATATCAATGTGTCTACATGTCACACCTTTCACAAATATAATAAATACATTTGGTCATAGCTATTTCATTAAAAAGATGTATGCTTAAATGTCAAATCCACTTAATAAGATTTGCAGTCGTCTTGAAATCATCTACATTAATTTCAGTATTTATTTGAAGATTTCAAGGGTTAATTGTTCTGTTGCACCATGAAATGATTTAAACTGTCATTTGGATTCTTCAATTAGACCCAAGCACCTGGTTGGTTAACCAGCACCGTCAAAATTAAATAAATTCCTAATGAGCTGTTGTGTAAAACAGCAAGTTCAACAGCTATCACCAATTATTAAAATACGACCCCAGTTTAAATGAAATACATTGTAAAGCACGGGCTGCTCACTAAAGTGATTTATAAGTCTCCTTTTGATTATAAGAGGTTTAAAATCATCTGACTGCGCCCACAACGTGCTGATAACTTTAGCCACTGGAGAAAACACCTGCTGCTGTATATCTGTGCGGCATCATGAAATAAAAAGATCAATAAGGGTTTATTTATCATGATTTAAGGGAAATTATAAGAGTTTAAAGTGCTTTACATCATGAAAACATAAAAACATCTTCACTGAAAGCAAAGAGGAGCTGAAGTCAAAGGCATTGCTTGTGTGCACAGTTAGTGTCAATTTTATTTATTTTATTATTTAGACTTAGACTTACACAACTTTATTTGTCATTTTGTATGCACACAGCTTGTAAATTGCAGTGAAAATTAAATTACAGTATAGGGTGCAGCAGTGATTTAAAAGTAAACATTTTAAATGTAGACAATGCAGGAGAAGTCACAGTGTACAGGTGAGTATTTTTAAAACCATTTGTATGTGCAGAATTAGGGCATTTGTGCAAGAATACAGCTTGTAAATTACAGTAGATTTAAAATACAGCATAAGGTGCAGCAGTGATTTAAAAGTAAGACAATTGAAATGTAAACAATGCAGGAGAAAGTCACAGTGTACAGGTGAGTATTTTCAAAAAAACATTTGTAAGTACAGAATTTGATTGTGCAAAGGGCATTCATTTTTTATTATTTAAGCAATTATTTATTGTTTTTTTCCTTTTATTGGACTGTGACATCTTAGGGTTTTCCTAGTAAAATTGGTCCTACTATAACGCAATATATTTAGCTTCATTAGACCATGAAACCCCAAAAACATGTGAAAGGAGGCCACTGAGTAGCGTCTTTACTTAAAGGTGCATTGCACAAGTTTTAAGTTAAATATTATTTATTATCTTTCCCATATATACCCTTATTGCCCAACGTGTAAAATGAGTTATCTTTTATTTATCGCAATCGCCTCTATAGGCTTCATTAGTCAGTTCATGAGAGAACGGTTCGGGCTGAATCTCGATCAAACTGTTTAAACTGTTGCTCCACTGTTACTTTGTTGAGAGTCTCTGCGCTATTGAGGCACTATTGAGAGAATGGCATGTTTTAGTAGATGGACGAAAACAGACAGGCAAGAAGCTCATCTAGAGCAACGAAAAAAAAGGCAAAATTTTAATCTGATCATTGACGGAACAAGACCAGTGTAGATATCGTGGAAGGGAGCTCCGTTCCGCCCTGACTCCTCATTGCAGCGCCGTTTACCACCTTCATGCCAGCAGGAGCTCTTGCAGCACTACTGGTAAAAAAATTTATTCAAACCCAAAAAATGTTCTATCCATTCAAATTGCTCCAGCTCCAAGTCCAGTCAGATGAAAATTTTGTTGTGAACCTTATCATACTTACAGTTTTAGAAGCCACCACAAAATGGACGCTAACTGGTCCACAAACGAGTCCTAAACTTAGCTTGGACCATAATGTGACGAACAAGACATGAAAGAATCAGAGACAAAGACAAAAGCACTGAGTCGGGTGTACTGTCGCTGTAAAAGAAAGAGGGAACAGACGGAGAGCGCCACGTTCCAGGGTGGGGAACAGTAGTCTTTGACTCATTCAGTACCATAAATGCTTTTCAAAAAAAGGAAAGTTTAGTCTTAGAGTAGACAGGGTGTCTGCCTCATGTACCACAACTGGGAGCTGGTTCCACAGCAGAGGAGCCTGATAGCTAAAAGTCCTGCTTCACATTCAGCGCTGAGAACATTGCTCCTCAGCTGAGGACAGACAGAAAAACAGGAGCTCCTATGTCAATCACATTACTGATACTGCTGATTTTAGAAACATTAATTCTCCTTTTAGCTGCTTTACTGATGGGCGGCCGGGTTTTCAGATATTTATACAACATTTTGTACAGGAAGAAGCTGCAGGGTTCATTTCTCCAACAATGCCATCAAGGAATCCGAAAGTGTGCTTTGGTCTTCCACAATAGAATATTACCAATACAATCAAATGGCTTCCCTTTTAGTCGTTAACAAAAGGGTTTCAGCAAAATGTGAAATGGTTGATTTGGCGGCATTATTTTAATTATTTACTTCATATATTCTCATGATTCTCATTCAAAGAGCAACTTGAATGAGCTGTGGGAGAAAGAAGCCTTACTTCAAAAGACAGACAAGTTTGTCAACACCCTTTTAAAATCTCTCCCAATACATCCAGAAAAAAATTATATTTAGTTGGAAGATAAATAATGCGGCACTGAAGTTAAATTACATAGAAAAGAAAGCTCATCTAAAGGAAGGAGAAAAACGATGTTTGCACACAAATATGAGTTCAAATGGAAAGCTCTTTGGCTGGGAGGCTTTCTGGTGTCTCTGCACTTTTATTCCTCCTGCCAAACAGATCTGAGAGCTATTTAATGAATGTTTGGGTGATTAAGTTGGTAATAGTCTCTTCAAATGTGTAAATTACAACACGCTTCATGTTTCAGCCGCTGGTTGAGGAATGGCTTCTAATTAAAGCGTGATATCCCAGCTCAGTATATTTGTCTTTGCCGTTAGTCTGTGGCGAGGCCGTTCCGGCGCAACAAAGATGCTGAGATCGTTTTAATTAACAGAAACAAAACGTCGGGTGTCTCCTACAGTTTTTTTTATTTTCCATTTAAGAGGCCAGAAGCTGAAAGTTCAAAGTCAAGCTCAGCTGATGGACCGAGCAGAGTTTACCCAGCCTGTCTCCTCCCCTGGTTGTAAATGGTCAATTAATCTAAATCTCTCTGAGTTTATTGGTCTCCGTTAGCTAAATGAGAGCAGACCTCTCCTCCCTCCTTTGGGGCTGTAAAATAAAAGAAACGGTGTTAAAAAAAAAAAAAAAGAAGGAGACTTGCTGATTGGCGCTGGCGCCCTGTGTGGCCTTAGAGGAATGAGGGGAAGGTGGCGGCTGGGTTTCTCTGTCAGAGGGAAGTTTTATGAGTCCCTGTAATCACCAGGCGTTAAACTCAACAATTAGGAGCTGCTATTTCGTCGCCGCTTTATAGCAAGAGGCTAGCTTGCTGCAGGACGGTCTGAGCCGAGCTCTTTGTTGGGATGCGAAACGCCAAAGTTCTTCAAACGTGAACGTGAACTTTCCAAAGATTTGATAAACATACCGGTTGAACAAATTCTGTAACTTTCCAAAAAAAAAGTACAAAAACAAAGCAACTGGACTTGTTTTCCGTAGTTGAAGACGTTTCGCTTCCTCTCCAGGAAGCTTTCTCACTTTTTGAATTGAGAAAGCTTCCTGGAGAGGAAGCAAAACGTCTTCAACTATGGAAAAAAAGTCCAGTTGCTTTGTTTTTTACTTTTTTTAGAATGACCATGACCTGGATGGCTGAGAATCTTCACCAGCAAATTCTGTAACATCTTGCTGAGATCAGCAAGTTTGGGATGTTGTGCCCCAAGGATCAACACTGAGAGACGCTAGTGACAAGCAAATACGTGTAGCATCATTACCACGTTGTTGCACTAAGGTTCAGTTCCTATGCTGTTTGAGACTCTGGTGCTTTTTGTCCATTTGGAAAACAGATGATTATGTTGAATATTTTCTGCCCTGTTGTGGCGTCTGTGAATAAAACCGGACAGCTGCACCAACTCCTCAGAAAGACAATGCAAACCCTAAACCAGTTTAACGGTTTAATCACAAGTCAGCTGGGTTCGCTGGAGCCTGGGAGGCAGGAATGTTGTAATTAGACTCGTCAATGCTGCAACTCATCAGCCCCGACTGTCTGTCTTTAAAACTTTGACAGAGCCGTTGACCCGTTTCAATTCACTTCCTTTCAGTCCGTCTGACCTGACTGTATATGTCGTCATTCCACCATTACGGCTCTCAGTAGAGTCTGAACATGCAAACTGCTGTCAAACAGAAGCAACGATCAGTCAGAGAAAGTCAGAGAAATAAGAAAATGTGCGTTTGGTCCCAGTTTAAGATGTATTAGCTCGTCGTGTTGGCAGATCATTTAAACAGACTTTTGCTTCAAATGTTGCAGTGAGTGTTATAGTTGTTAGTTGTACGTATGCAGGTGTTCGTCATATTAAAGATCTCTTAAAGTATGTTAAGGACTGACGAAATATTTTGGAAATACTGCTCCGGGGGTCCTACGAGGAGGCTATTAGCATTCAGTATCTTACCTACAGTAAACAACTCACAAAGCAATTTTGTTTCAAAGAAATAGATTCTCTGTGAATATTCCAGCTAATGACTAATCAGAAGACACCAATCTTAAATATATCTTTGTTTAATCTTCACGTCCTTGTAAAATATCTAATTTGATCCTACAAAGGCTAATTCTAAAATGTTTAATTATTTTCAGGTTTGCCTTTTTATTTACATAGACGTTTGAGGGTTCTTTTCACAATAACCTCCAATGTGAAACAAGATTGCCAAACAAACTTAATTTATTGTGACCAGGTAGAGAAATTATCGAGGGATTTTCAAAGGAAAATCCAACAGGTCCACTTAAACAACCAAACATCGAATGATTTCTATTAGGTAATCCACCAGATTAATTAGAAACCATTACTCACATTATCTGTTTCTCTTTGGTAAAGATAAATGACTAAAGCCTAACTGTCTAAATTAAAGACCTGCAAATGGAGTCAGATTATAAAACTCTTTCTTCTCTCAACTTAATTTTAAACACGGGTGCTGTTCATGGCCCTATTATATTTGTGCATTAACTACTTCCTTTATCATATTCTAAGATAATAGAATAGAACAGAATTGAATAGAAATATAAACTTTATTGTCCCCCAGTGGGGAAATTTAGGTGTAACAGCAGCAAAGTGGCTCACAAATGGAAGCATGCAGATACACCTAAAAGTAAAAATAAAAAAACTAAATAATAAAACTAAAAGACTGGTAAGTGCACGCTCACAGCACAAGAAATGACACTGTGCAGTTAATAGTTGTAAAAAATTGCCTATTCAGATTAAAGAAATCTGACACTGAGTAGGATGATTTAAAAAAAAACATCTACAAAGCATGCGTGTATATTTGTGCAAGAAAAATACAACAGCAGACTATTTACAAGACAATAAACACTAAGTTTATTGGGAGCAATGACGTTTACAAAGTCTAACAACTACTGGGACGAAGGGTGTGCAATGGGAACATGGCCGCTCGCTCCGTAAAAAAGATTTAGTAATAAAAAAGAAAGTTGTCCACGAAACTTTCAGCTACATAATCAGTACAACAAAGACAGAAAAAACAGGAACACACACGTCTAAAAAATAGATATAAAAAAGAAAAACGCAGGACTGAGTGGGAGCTGTTAAAACAGGCCGTGGCTGCTTTGCTGATACAAATTTCTTACTTTTAAATAATATTTGCATATTGTTAGATTCTCTCTTTGAAAACAAAAAAGACGTTTCTCCACTTGAAAACAGTTGTTTGTGTTCTGGACATTTTGATCTTATGTTTGCTTTCTGCACACATTAAACCCAACATTAAAATTTAGATTTTTGACGGTAAGTCATCTGTCTACCATTGTTTTGACCTTTGAGATCTGAACCCAATGTCAAAAAACGTTGTCTGTTGTTTTGGTTTTTTTGGAACTTTAAGAAATATTTGCAAACCAAGCACACAATATCCATTGGTGAGACGTTTTATTCCACTTGCATACAATTATGAGAGATATTAGAACACACTATGAAACCCTATGACTACGAACATAACTGGACACATGGATGTGTAAAATTAATGAGAGGTTTAAGTGATTTAACTACTATTAAAACGGAAAAATAGGATCTAAAAGGAAAAGGAAAGTCTTCAAATGTTTGCTTACACATTCATAAAATTGTAGGGACATTCATAAAACCAGCCATTTATCAAAATTTATTAAAAATTAAGAAATTATTTAAAATCAATTTTCCACATCTGAACCTCAGTGCTACAATCTGCTGATTAAAACACAGCGCCCCTAGTGGACAATATAGGAACTGTAGATTTTCAATTAAACGAAGTACATGTTTTTTTTTTCAATAATTGTTTTATAATTCTCTTCCTTTTATCTCCTCTTTCTTTCACCTTTTCTTTTTTTTTCTTTTTGTTCTTCCTTTCCTCTCCTACTTTCCCATTGTAGTGTCCATATCATTTGAGATAATCCTCACATGAATCATAATAAAACTATTCACATTCATAAATCAAGCGGAGCACTATGGAAAAAGCAGTACTGCTCCACTTGTAAAAGTCAAATCTGATGAGCTCTTTTTGGCATTAAGACAACAATTCTTATTGCCACATTGCCAGACAGGACACTGAAAGAAAAAAAAGAAAAAAAGAAAATGCATTTTGAATAATGATAATGCATTTAGCCACCGGGCCGGAATAAATTGTTTGGCGGGCCGGAACCGGCCCGCAGGCCATATGTTTGACACCCCTGCCTTAGGGCCTCATATGTTTCTTTAAATCAACACCAATGGTCACAGAGCAGTTGTGGTCCCTACAATAAGCAACCCTTATCCCATTTAACCACGTTCTTTGCACTTAATAGAGGAAGCAGCTGAAGACTCATTTGTTTAGACAGAGATTTGGGTAGCACTGAACCCCTTTTGATCCTACGTGACCGTATTTCACCTTTTATGTTGCTCTTTAGAATGTTAATCTGATATTTTAATCTGATATTTTATAAATATCAGATTAGAATCAGATGCACCTGTCCAGGGTGTACCCTGCCTTCGCCTAATGATCGCTTTACTTCCTGCTTCCTGTGTTTTCGCTCCAAATGGTGCTCACTGAGTGCTTTCTGTGTTGAGTGCAGTTGATTCGGCCGAAATGGGGGGCAGGTGTTCAGAGCTGTCCAGCTGAACCCTCCTGAGAGGTGCCTGGGTCAAAGAGGTCAAAGGTCAGAGCTCACGTGCGCAGCCGCACGTAGTCATGCTTATTTTAGTCCGTAGGTAGATGTCAGTAGGTTTGCATCTATCTCAAGGCTACGGGTGTATAAGTGACATGTTGTCATCGGAGTTTGGAGACCCGCAGCTGCGGCACAGCTGATTGGTCCCACGGGAGAACGAAACAGGAGCTTTTTGTTCTGTCAGACAGAGAGCACACACTCTGGTTTGTATTTTGGGGTTAGACACACAAACACACAAAAGGTATTCACTGCAGAGTCCCAGCAATGTATAAGAGAAGGATTAATGATTCATAGTAAATGTGGTGCTGCTTGGAACAATCCAGCTTTTATCTGGAAAAAAAAAAAAAAAAAGTTTTAATAGTCTTATTCCCCAACCAGACTGTTGCATGTGTGCGTTACGTTTAAGCGGTGCACAGCGATACGTGGCTTTAACTGACAAACACTTTAGCAATGGTCTATCTGATGCATGATGGGAGCTCCAGCTAAACCAAGCTGCTGCAGATTTTCTGCACAAATCAAGAAATTTATGTCAGGCAAATAAAACTTGAGTTTATATAAAATCTATTTAAAATGTATTATTTAATTTATTAAAAGGTACATAGTGCAAGTGTTGAAATTAAAAAATAATTATTTACCATACATGCCCTTATAATTGCCCGAGGTGTAAAATTTAACGCAGTTGCCTCTGTAGGCTGGATTAGTCAGTTTATAAGAGAGCGACTCGGGCTGAATTCTCTGGGTGTGACGCGCTCTGTGCTCTCGTTCACCTGGTTACTTTGTGGGTCTCTGACAAAAATTGATGCATCAGAGAGAGAACACGGGCTAACTTCAATATTTATAGCTTTCTTACCTCAGAAGACATTACGCCTCTAAACAAAATACCTGTGCAGTCGCAGTGGCAGATGCTTCTCCTCCTCTGCCATGCTGGTGTAATTTCACCTTGTCGCCAGAGGGGGCAGAAGTCTGCAAAAGTCCTGGAACTTAAAAAGTAACCCAAGCCTGCCTGACCCCGTGTGAAAATATATTTGACCTCAAACTTTGATTAACCACATGTTTGGTTCAGTTTCACCAGCCACAACTCAATCTAATTACTGCCAGACCTGTAAAATAAGGAAACCAGTTTAAATAAACATGTCGTACAAAGAGGGCTAAAAAACAACAACAAAGCATCCTGCAACAGTCAAAAGAAATTGAAGAACAGGTGAAAAACAAACTCACTGACTATCAGTCTGAAAAGGGTTATTAAGCAATTCTCTAACCCTTTAAGACTCCAGTGAACCAAAGTTTGATCCTACATATAGGACAGGGATGGGCAACTTCCATGATAAAGAGGGCCACATTTTCTTCAGCACGACAATTGGAGGGCCACATGACCACGCACTTCAAATAATTGGATATGAAAGACGCTACAAATTATTCTCAATAAGAACAAATTTTAGATGAATTTATATCTGTATGTTTACTGCACCAACATATAACTATTTTCTGCATATAAATGCATTTTAATATGTCCTTAAGCAAAAGACAAACCGTTCGCTTTAAAAAAAAAATTGCAAAAATGGAATTTAAACTCCATATCAATGCATTCAGGAGCATGGGTCATTTCAAATTTACAAGGAAAGAGGCATAAAACGGCACAGAACTTAACTCAAACAATAACGTGTCTATCCAGAAACTGTGTGGGGTTTTCTTACAATACTGAATGCTCTATAATTGTATTTCTGTTACTTTTTGATTATGAACATCTGTTAGCTTTTTATTCTGAAAAATCTAATGTCCCATGCTCCTGAATGCACCGTAGCTTTCTGACGCTCACGAATGCATCACACTGGTCTGTGAACGCGGTGCTGCACGTTTGATCTTCTGCTTAAGACAAAGCTTTGCCGTTTCAAAACTCACGTCAGCTCTCACGGTTTATGTTGTGTGTGAATGACAAGAGACCAAAAAAAAATTCCCCATGTCCATACTTCTTCCCATTTTGTCTGAAAAATGTGACTCTCGTTTTCCTTTTATTCCACTGCTAGTGGCCAGGGCTCTTGACTTTCTTCCTCGCTGTTGCAAAGCGGCCCATGCCCGCTATTGTTTGGGTACGGCCCCCTATCGGTCAAAAGTATAATTACATTTATTTTTTTTATTTTTTTTTTATCATCATTATTAAATTATTATTGATCTATTCGCGGGCCGCACTGAGTGATGACAAGGGCCGTGTGCGGCCCCCGGGCCGCCAGTTGCCCATCCCTGATATAGGACATATAGAAAAAACACGGAACAGTGGTGAACCTTCCCGGTAGGGGCCAGCCTAAATTACCACAGGAGGGCATCGATGCCTCATCCAGGAGGTCACAAAATATACCAGAACAACAGCTAAATCCCTGCAGACAATAGGCCCGTTTACACTACACTTTTTTAACTGAGCCGAGACCAGTCCGAGCTCGGTAACTGAGATAACTCTTGTGTGTAAATTAGTGATGGGTCCGGCAACACCGATGCGCCGGCGCATGTGTCGAGCTCATAGAGCAAAACCCATGTCAGACATTCATAATAATACTAGCTTCCTTACCGTGACACACGATTTCCAGAGATGATTCTGCTTAGCAGTGTGATGAACCTCAGCGTCTGTCGTTGTTTCCTGCGTCTGTAAATCCTTATTAGACGTTTGTTTGTCTTATCCACGTCCCAAAAGCCGACTCTGTCTAACCATAACATCCTGAATGTTACGGGCGCCGCCATTTTGATTTGCTCGGTCCCGCCTTCAATCCCAGAGAGCAGCAGTACCACAGATCGTCACTAGGAGGCGAGGAGTAACCAAGGAACCGGGATAGCGTGGTGTGTAAACGGCCGTCTTGGCTTGGTTAACTAATCCAAGCTCAGACTGGTCTCGGCTCGGATCGGTTTAACAAGGGTAGTGTAAATGGGGCTAAAGTTTGAACGTGAGACTCTGAATGAGAGCAATAACTAAAGCAATGGGTTTAGTTAAAGGGTTTATTGAAAAAAATTATGAACAAGATCAAGTGTCATCAGATCAGAGGTCCTGTGGGTTCTGCTGGAAAAGATTGAGAAGCTGGTGAATAACTTAAGTCAGGGATTGTGAGAAACTGATGTTTGGATGATAAAAACTCACTCAATTGGGGGCTTGGGTAAGGTCTGGGGAGGGGGGGGGGGGGGGGCTGCTCATAAGTCCAGGTTGTCGGTGCAGGTCCAGCTTCCTTCTCTGAGCTGGTTTGTTGGAGGGTTGACAGGCAGGAGGGCTGAACAGAGAGATCCGTGGTTCCTCTCAGGTTCTGGGCAGTTTACTGGAGTCTTCTTGATTCGGGTCCAGAGGTTTTTGGTATCCAGGTCTCTCACAGGTTGGATCCAAGATTCTAGGAGGAAAATACAACAACTAGGTTAGGTTCAGGTTTGCATGAAATAATTGGAGGACCAACAAGGAGTTGGTCTGTGCCACGCTGAAGCGTAAAACGAACTGACGCCCTCCTTATTCTTTATGGAATTTCTTTGCCGGTTGGCACGCAACGAAATGGTGCATTACCGCCACCAACTGGTATGGAGTGTGGATCAGAATGGCCACTTCTTATTTATACTAAACAAAACAAGTCACAACCAACCTAACAAAACAATATAAATAAAAACAAAATAAAATTTCAAATCCTCTCAATAATATTTATCAATCTAAGATAATAAAAACACAACTACATAACACTTATCTCTTGAGTTTTTTTCTAAGTATTTCTATTAAATTAAATTCTATTCTTTCCTTTTTTAGATTTTGAACCATTTCCCTCCTCTCTCTTTCATACTTCCTACAGTGAACCATAACGTGTTCAATTGTCTCTTGTTGCTCACAGTACTCACATCTGCCATTGTTATGTTTACCTATTTTGAATAATGTACTATTTAATCCTGTGTGCCCAAATCTAAGTCTTGATATAATCGTTTCTTCTCTTCTGTTCCTCCCTGCACATCTCATTTCTCCCACTCTCCGACTTTTATCATGTAAAACCACCGTCCATTCCTCTCTTCCTCCCATTGCTTTTGCCACCTTTCTTTCATCTTCTGTTTAATAATGCTCTTTATTTCCATCTTACTAATTTTAACTGACAAATCGATTTGTTTTCTTGTTGTGGCCTCCTTTGCAGCCTTATCTGCCATTTCATTTCCTTTAACTCCCATATGTGCTGGTACCCACAAAAATATGACTGTAATGTCCATCATTTGAATTCTGTATAATGTTTGCTGGATTTCTATCAAAATATCTGGTCTACTGTCTGAGTGACTACTCTGTAAACTGATTCGTGATGAAGATGAAGATGAATCTGAACAAATAATCCTGACACCCTCCTCCTGGTTCCTGCTCCTTTTAAAGGGTTGTAATGAGCTCTGATGGAACGCACCTGCCCGTCCAGCCCTGCAGAGGAGGGAGAGAAAGAAAACCAGACCTGCACCTAGACCACAGAGTATGACACCTACTGATGATTAATCGGTGAGAAAGAGAACAGGCAAAATGGCAACCATGGGGACAGTCCTGAGATTAAAACCACCGTTGACTAAGAACAACACAAACCTGTTTCATATTTGTAAAAAAAAAAGAAAAAAAAAAAAAAGAAAATATTCTGTCAACTGACGAGACAAAAGTGGAACCCTTGTGTCCTGCTCAGAAAAAGTTAACCACATCAGCAGTTAAAGATGGTGGCATAAGCAGGGGCGGTTCTAGACAGGTGCCAACAGGGGCACAGGCCCCTGTTGGCACCTGTACTAAAAACATGATATAACATTTCTTAGGATGATAAATGCTGACAAAGATACTGTGACTGACTGGTCATTTGGATCAGTTGTATTTTTTCATTTATGTTTTTACCCAATAATAAAATAACAAAATAATTAATAAATAAATATAAAAAAAATAACAATAAATAAAAATTAAGCTATTTAACGTTAAGCTCCTGCTGTATTGAGAAAAAATCAAGGGTCTGCAACCTGCAGTTCTTCTTAGGATGATAAATGCTGACAAACATATTGTGTCGGACTGGTCATTAGGATCAGTTGTATTTTTTTTGTTTATGTTTTTACCCAATAATAAAATAACAAAATAATAAAAAAAAAATAAAAAAAAATAAATAACAATAATTAAAAATTAAGCTATTTCACGTTAGGCTCCCGCTGTATTGAGAAAAGATCAAAGGTCTGCAACCTGCAGTTCCAGAGCCACAATTGGCTCTTTGGCTTACTTAATATATTAAACGATGAAATGCTGACCTGTTAAGTCCCCCCCACCCACCCAATCTTTTGTTCTGTGCCCCTGTGAAAAAACACTGGCCCCACCCTGACCCCCCTGCTAAATGTGGTCTAGAACCTCCACTGGGCATAAGTCTGATGGTCTGAGGCTTTAGGACCTGGAAGACTTGCTGTAATTGCTGGAATATTGACTTTGGCTCTCTTGCATAAAAGTAGAACGCAATCAGCTGTGGCGTAAAGAGTCCGATCTGACAATGATTTCAGTGAACCTGAAACCACGCGCACGCTGCGCCCGAAGTAGACCGAGCAGAGCTGCAGTCCTCGGCATGGAAGCGTTTAAGCTTCCCGGCCCGAGTGGTGAACCGTGTTGTCTCGTGGAGCCACGCGTCTTTCCTGTTGGTTTTATGGTTGTGTGGTGACATAAGTGATTCCAGACGTATGACGCGCATACGCAGCCTAAGAAAAACCTTCACTTCTTCAACACAGATGTGAAGTTTGTCCTGCTGATAGTGAAGCTGTGAACGCTATGGAGGTGAAACGGTGTTTAAACAGGATCCGCTAGATTCAAGTGATATTTGGTCTCTTCATTAATGGAAATCCCACTTTTTTTAATATATTTGAAAAAGGAACCGTAAACAAGAATTGTGGGTTTGTATGTTCATTAGAGCAAAATATAGTTCTGCTTTCCCCCTGGAACTGCAGTCATTACATCAATTAATTACCTGTGAAATGGCTCTCAGACAGACGCAGGCCTGCTACCTTCAGGCTGCCAGCAGAAGCTTTGGGCTCTCACCAAGCCATCAGGAAATCTCGTCTTTAGATCTTATATTTCAGCTTATTGCCGCATAAACAACACTTATGTGCTGTTTCTGATAAAGAGGGGGAATCCTCCTTGGGTCGGACTACTCTGGGTGTCCATCATCTGACAGGAACATAAACCAGGCTTTTTTTTAGGCTTTTTAAATAAATTAATTAGTTTGTTTCAGTTATTTGGAGTAAGAAAAAAAAGTTACATTATCATATAATATGCATGCCCATACATAATAATGCAATTTCTTTACATTTTATGCTTTCCAACACATTTATTTCTTTTAAATAACTCATTCTTTTAATCTTACATTTTTAATATTGTGCTTATTTCAATTGTCTTGTTACACAGACACTGCAAAACTAACTTCTCAGCAGCACCGGCCCAAGATCAAACTACTGGACTTTTTTTATATGAGATTTCTTTTGAAATTCATTTAATTCTCATTTTGCTTGATCTTTCATTTTTGTGTTGAAACACAAAACCACCTCATTGAAAGCACAATTTTTAAGTCATAAAATAAACTAAATCTCACTTCAATATGTATTAAAAATGATCCAGAATACACCGTAATATGCAACGCTGCATATTGAACCCCTGTGAGAAATGTTCAGGAAAGTAATTTGTTATTAAAGGCCTGAACCCTCTTTGGCTGAACATGACACGCACACAAATAAAACTTGTGTCTAAAACAAAGACATACTTTGTTTAAGTGACTAAGTTATGAATAAGCACAAACACAGAGACAGTTAAGGATAGCCACAAGTATTTGATGGTATATACAGCGAGCAGCCAGCGTTCATTGTGTCTGTGACCACACACGCAGAAACGTGGAGTTGATGGAAAAACCAACAGAGTTACAAACATTGTTCACTTTATTCACAACAACTGTCACCGCCTCTTTTCTATTTACTGTTGTTGAGACGTTGCTTTTTATTAAAGAATATGCGTTAAACTTTGCTTCCTGGTCTAGACCCTGGATTTTCTTATAAATAAGGACTACTAAACTGGGTCACATCAATTGAAATTAGAGGCGCTGTATTCAAAGTGGTGGATTTTCAAGCATAAATGGCTCGTTTAAGGTCACACCATCACATTTCACTTAAGCATTGACTGGACCATTTAATTCTGGATTTGTTTTTTTTAGCCATTTACAGGTGGACTGTCTGATTAAATTTGGTCTGCCATGAAATCATTTTTGCCCACAAGAAAACTCCAAATGTCAACTAAGCTGTCCTGCCAGCAGACATAGCAAGTATAGCTAATACTACAAATCCCATGATGCTCTTTTGGTACATCAATCAGCAACCACAAACCCTTCCACACCAAACCTCATCTGCTGATATGTATTAAAAACCTCATGCATGTTTGGGTTTTATTTGTTTCTACATTCTGTTTATTTCTTGGTTTATTTTTGTTTGTAAGATCTCGTCATATTCAGTATATCTATTTGTGGTGTGTTCAGTTTCTTACTTATTTCTTGGGTTCTGGGCTCGGTGCTTTTTGGTTTATTGTCTTGGAGTAGTTAGATATGGCAATAGTCGGGCTTGGGTATGGCTGTTGAAAATTTACCAAACATTATGAATAACTGCGCTTAATTCATGATTTAGGGATGCACGTAAGTTCAACATAAACAGAAGGATACAGAGGGGAACAATAGGAACCGAAGAGCACAAATACAGAGGGAAGAGTGGAGAATGGCAAACCAGTCTTGCTGTGTTTTTACCTACATGGCAAGATTGGTTTGGAAAGCTTTTCCCCTAAGTAAATTAGATAATCTGTTATGTTAAAATAGGTTACCTCTGTCTAATATTAAAATTTGTTTAATCATCTTAAACATTTAAGTGTGACAGAAAAACAGAAGAAATGATTGAGGGAGCAATCATTTCTGCATTGTAGGGATCTTCTTGTCTTGCAAAGTTACTCATGTAACTGACAGGTGTTTCAAATATGACCAAATCTGGAAGTAAATCCTGAAGGAGAGCTGTCTATTCCTTCATTCACTGGTTAACACTTCTTTTGCATAATTACAACTACTGTAACCTCTACCCCACCTTATGTTATATCTATGTGGAGTAGTTCACCAACTTTAAACCAGTTAATGAAAGGTGAATATGAATTTATTGATTGATATCTTTTAAAATAATTCCTTCCTATTTAGAGATTCACCTGTTTACAGATTTATCTGCATATTTGACTTTGCAAACCCCTAGCCCTAAATTTAGGAGATGCAACTCGGAGAAACCGTTAAAAACTAGTCACATGCATTGTTGGGTTTTAACTTGACGGATAGAAATATTAAAATGATGTCACCTGAGTCAACTCGGTTCTCTTCTGTTCTCAAGTGTTGCATGAAAGGTTACGTGTTGGGCTTCATTTTCCTGTGTTCATTGAACACACCATGTTGTAGGTTCTTTAGACTGCCGTGACGGCCCAGCCTCATGTATCATCTCAGTGAAAGACCGGCCAGGTGGAGGTCCCTATTCACTGCAAACTGACCTTGACAGGCTTTGAATCCCACTTCCTAGAGCTTCGTCCCTCCCTGCGAACGGAGTCTCTCCCCTCGTCTTCGCTCCAAGTTTCATTCACCTCCCCTGACTGACATGTTCGATCAATGGTGCCTTTTGTTTCCAGCTTGAGGGGTTTCTGTCCCCCTGTTTCATTTGCTCCTCTGTCCATCTCTTTTGTCCACCCGTTGCCCACTCTCTCTTAAAAAAAAAACAAGATGTTTGTCACGCTTCAGGGATTCCAGTCTTCATCTTCTTTTACTCTCTCACATGCCCTTGTTTTGCCCTTTTACTCTGTGGGATATACATTAGAGATGTTGTCTGTTGTTGCTTTCTTTGATTTATATTTACACACACACACACATATATATATATATATATATATATATATATATATATATATAATATATATATATATATATATATATATATATGTATATATGCACATATATACATATATATATATATATATATATATATATATATATATATATATATATATATATATATATATATATATATATAATATGTGTGTGTGTGTTAATATATATATATACATGTGTGTATATATATGTGTGTATATATGTGTATATGCACATATATATATACATATATACATATATATATATATATATATATATATATATATATATATATATATATATATATGTATATATATATATTAGGGCTGGGCAAGTTAACGCGTTAATTTCGCGTTAATTCATTAGACTATTAACGGCGATATTTATTTTATCGCGCATTAACGCATGTTGCTCACATGCTTTCAGTCAGTGTCAGTCAGCACGCGCGCTGACTGCAGCGCGCTGTCACGGCAGCACTCTCCCGCTCCCCCTCCCCTCTCGTACATGGCTCAGCGGCGCCAGCCAATCAGCACGCAGGCTCAGCCTGGCCCGCGCACTCAGCTCTCACACAAACTTAATACACAAACAGCTGAGAGAGACCGCAGCAGCGAAAAAACATGAACAGAGGAAGTAGCACCGTTTGGCTTTATTTTAATACCGTAAATGAAATCAAGCTGTATGTTTTGTAAAAAGCCGGTTCATTTCAGTGGAAACACAACAAATTTATCTAAGCACGTGAAAAAACATGAAAACGTCGAGCCCCAGAAACGGAGAGAGGAGACGAAACTTCTCTCATTGCCCCGACAGACCCACAGACGTCTCTGACTGAGGCGTTTCAGTCCTCCAGGGAACATCCAGGTAGATCAGTGGATGGATGGATGGATGGATGGATGTTACTGGAGCCCACACATAACATGTAATTAAGACCTTGAAAGAACCCAGTACATATATTAAAAAGTGTTATTTAAGATAAGATAACATTAGCTAATCCTTTTTTTATCCCACGACGGGGTAATTTATAGGATTAAAGCAACAGGCAGGTGCACACAACACAGACAAAATTACATAAGGATTGAAATATATAAGAGGTGGATTAGCGAAAAAACACTGAACATAACATTATTATTATTATTATTATTATTATTATTATTATTTAATTGTAATAATAAAATAAAAACCACAAAACCCAAAAGGTCAACAGTTTCATGATACATCAAGCTTAGGGACTGGCTAATATACAGCAGGTCAAAAAAGGCCATATTTTGGCTGCAGTGCTTGCTGTTCTCTTATGAAGAAAAGATCAAGTAGTGCACTAAATTCAATAGATGGGTTGAAAATATCCAGTATAAAATAAGTGCTACAAATGTTACAACAGTTTTGTTCATATGGCAGCAGAACATTAAAATAAAAGTCCTCTTTACACTACTTTTTAATTCATTCTTGGAGTTTGTAAATACAATGCGATTAATCGCGATTAATCGCGATTAATCAGGGCGATTAATCGCGATTAAATATTTTAATCGTTGCCCAGCCCTAATATATATATATATATATATATATATATATATATATATATATATATACCTGTGTGTGTGTGTATAGATAGATAGATAGATAGATAGATAGATAGATAGATAGATAGATAGATAGATAGATAGATAGATAGATAGATAGATAGATAGACGGGTTGCACACATTTCAAGAACATTCACTTTTGTCTTGTCAGAGCACAGAATATTCAGGCAAAAGTCTTGGAGATCATCCGGTTGAAAACATTTGAGTTCCCTGTGTTTGTTTTAGTTAGTCTGTTTACCATGCGTGCAATTTCTGTCCAGTCTCTTTCTTATCGTTCAATCATGAACACTGATATTATTGGACTGACCTCCTTGCCAATATCACTTCAGATTAGAAATTTGTTTTTTATTTCTTTTTATTTCTGTCCTCATCTGTAAAATATAGCAGTCCTGTAACCATCTTAACAAAGACGTAGCTTTCAAAGAAGGGCCTCATGGGATTTCTACATCACTTTTCTCTCTTAATGTTGTGCCACAACACAATAGTTGTAGCATCTAGATGATTGGCAGTGCTAGCTTGCACATAAACAGAGATTTATTTATTTAGTTATCTATTTTGTAGCGCCGTCCTCATTCCTCTGCAACAGAAATAAATATCTTGTTAAAATTTTTTAAAAACTTTCTTCACCATCGATGACCTTGTACTCAGTCATGAGCGAGACATGAAGCCAGTGGAGTGATTTGAGAATGGGAGCGATGTGGTCATGTTTGAGCACCCTCAACAGGATCCTAGCAGCGTTGTTCTGGATGTACTGCAACTTTTGAAGGCAACAAACAAATGACTGATTCAAAGCCACAACACAGAACAGAAAAAAAACCCCATCAACATCGCAATTAAATAAATAATCCTGTTAAATGTCTGTAATCTCTTTACTGTTAGCAATTTGCTAATCCCCAGCGGGATTAGTGAAAAAAGTAGTCCTGTCTTCAAAATTCATCCTAATAGAGGAAAATGACTACAGCAAATCTATAAAAAAAAAACAACAACCATGACAGGTAAATGTTTATTGAAACTGATGCAATTGTGTTAAAAAAGTTAATAAAAAGTAAAATTTGCGAACTAATCTCCCAGCATATCCATTTGCTTTTATGTTTGTTGCTGCGTAATTAGGACGTATTTCAGCATCACATACAGCTCCTGACGATCTAATGAATGCTTCTGAATAACTGCCGGCACATTGAGATATTTCTGTTGGCCCAAAGGAATGTGTCCTTTGTTATATGATCTGCTAAACACATAAGGCTGGTGTTTCTCACGGTTTAATAAGCAGAGAGACCAGGAGGCCAGTCTCACAACAGCTGGCTGTATTTCAGATGGACAGTGGGAAAGTTTGGCTTTCTTTGTGACTCCCTGCAGACCTCTCCGCTGGTGCTGTGTTATCTTTCTAAAGGAGCCTGAGCGTCAGACTTTCATTACGTTTATCTGTGCTTCTCTGAACGGAGAACGATAAAGAGCAGGTTACCACATGGCTGCTCGTCAGGGTTTCAGGTGAGGTCATTTCTCAACTTTTCTAGCCAATAAAAATCTCCCATAAAGCCAATGGAAAGTAGGAAATTCCCTTTACCAAATTTTATATTTTTAAGACTAATCTTAAAACTTTCCTTTTTGACAAAGCTTATAGTCAGAGTGGCTCATGTTACCCTGAGCTACCTCTATAGTTATGCTGCTATAGGCTTAGGCTACTGGAAGACATCAGGGTCTATTTCTCTCTCTCTCTGCTGAGTTCTCCTACTGCTCTCCAATCTGCATTGTTTGTTGTCATTTCATCTTTTAACTTTTTGTTCTCTCTCTTTTTTTATCTTCATAGTAGGTACATCTGGTCTGGCGTTCTGTTAACTGTGACATCATCCAGGAAATACAGATCATCCGCTATTACCATCTAATGTAGAACAGATTACTGGATCAATGTGTGCTTCTGTGCTTTTTTGTCTCTCTTGTTGTGTCTCTGCTCTGTCTTCTCTAGCCCCCAGTCGGTCGAGGCAGATGACCGTTCATACTGAGCCCGGTTCTGGTTCTGCTAGAGGTTTTTCCTTCCTGTTAATGGAGAGTTTTTCTTCCCACTGTCGCTTCATGCTTGCTCAGTATGAGGGATTGCTGCAAAGCCATGGACAATGCAGACGACTCTCCTTGTGGCTCTACGCTTCCCCAGGAGTGAATGCTGCTTGTCGGGACTTTGATGCAATCAACTGGTTTCCTTATATAGGACATTTTTTGACCAATCTGTATAATATGATTGAATTTGACTTTGGAAAGTGCCTTAAGATGACATGTTTCATGAATTGGCGCTATATAAGTAGAATTTAATTTAATTTAATTTATATTGTTCATCAAACATGTCTGCCTTCATACAGGTGCTATCTCTACTGCTCAGCAAACGTTTTTAACCATTCATTAGTTTGAACTGTATAACATCTACAAAGAACTAGACCACCAGGTTCAGATCCAGATATTTAGTCCAATATCTGACAATTTTCTGTGAAATTTGTCCTCCACTTGTCCATTTTCTTTTCTTTTTCAATCACATATTGTATTCAAATGCGGCCATGGGCAAGTACAAGGACTATAGGTTAAAAAAAAAAAAGCATCATAAAACAAGTGTCCCAGTCACATGACCTGGCTTTGGAGAGGGTCAATGGGAAAAAAAGGAGTTTTTGTTGCATTTGATTTATGAGCCTCGGTGTGAACATGTCCGGAGCCACATCTTCAGAGGTGGGAGGTTAAAGGAGCACAGATGACAGCAAAGTGAAAGTGGTGCGTGTGAGGGGTAAAAGCCCTGACCTCTCATGACAGATGTCCTGCCGACCGGCCTCCTGGTCTGTAAACAGAGGCTGGTAGAGAAAATGTGTTTGAAGGCCTCTCTACTGCCAAGCCTAATGAAAAAACTTGTATGCGTGAGACATTTTTCTGTTCTTTCAGAAGAAAAAAAATCTGTTTCAGGGAATTAAATCACACAGACCTGAGCTGTAAATCAGACAGAAACACCGTTATACAGCCTCGTCTGTTCATTCAACGTGAACAGGAAGAAAGCAGCTCTTTCTGTAAAAGCTGACAGTCGGGTGAAACGTTTCTCAGAGCAAATATACCTCACAACGGCTTGTAGCATTTTAAAATTGGTTAGAAATGACACAAGGTGACGTAAAGTGTCATGAAATAAACTGTTTGTCATCATTATTGCATCTTAAATTATCCAACCCTGATTTTTCCTTACAATTTACTGTGATTTTTTTTTTTTTACATTGTTTACATTTTAATTGTTTACATAAACCGCTGCTGCATCTTTATCAAATTTGGTTGATTTGAAAACTGCACAAACGAGCAGTGGGTTGAAATAAACAAATGAGACAAGAACAATTTAAAAAACATAAGAAGACTAATATCACAGATGGTTTCTCTCAATTAAACACAAAATTTACACGCTCAAATTTTCCCTACCCTTCATGACAAGCGTCTTTATCACTTAGTAGAGGACCATTAGCTGCTATTGTGATTCATTGCCAGATACCAGCAGCTGATTAATCTTAGCACATTTCTCATGGGCAAAGGCTTCTGATTAACTAATATTCTTAGGTCTAAGAGCTGCAATCGTCTTTTCTAAATCACATCAACGTTTTTCAAAAGACTTTAGCTCAGGCCACTGTGTTGGTCTATCCAGTATCTCCTATACTAAGCCTTGGTTGGACGTTCTAGTCTGCTTGAGATCATCATCCCGTTTGAAGGTCTTGTGAGCCCAAAGTTTCAACTCTCTCACAGATGCATGATATTTTGTGCGTCGACTTTCTCAGACATGACTGAATCCATTGCCATGGTGTTATTTATGGCGTAATTGTACCTCCTCCAGACATCCAGGTGATCCACAGGCCCAAAAAGCTCTAGTTTTCATTTATTGCTCCTCAGAACAGAATCCCCAAATCTCTTTGACATGTTTATACAGTTGTGAGAAAACTGGAGGGGAGTTCTCATGTGCTGTTGGATCACATCTTGGAGTTCAAGTGTTTAGTATCTTACCCTGGAAACTGAAACCCCAGTGGCCCCAGTCATTAAAAACTTCCTCTTTCTACCTCGTCCAGGTGGTGTACTTACTGCTCCTTGAATTCTGCTTTCGCCTGTATCTCTCAGAAGATCGAGCATATTTGCTTTGTTTTTGCATCCTTCGAGGACCTCTTCTCTGAACTTTTCTGATAATTGTCTTGCCTTTGCCATGTTTCTTACAAACAATGAAACGTCACCAAAATCAGTTCAGGCGTTTGCTCTACCTCAAGCAAACCTGCTGCAACTGATGAAGCCCTTGATGGGTTGCATCAAATTTACCTGAGATCATTCCTGAGATGGAAATTCTGGCTCATAACCAGAATTATGCTCAGACGATTTAATAACTTGGATACTTTTTGTATACATTAAAAGTAGGATTAAGCACTGAATTTGGACTAAAACCCTGGTAATATTAGTTTTGTTGGACAATTTGTTTATTGCAAAAACTTAAACAAAACCGAACATTTAACTGGCATCTTCAGTGAATCTTCATGTGCTAAATCTGTTATTGAATGCTAAATCATTAATTTGTATTATGCTCACTTCTGATGATTTGGGTTTTACTGGTATATAAATTTCTGCCCATTTTGTGAGAACAGGCCAATGGTAACTATTTTCCTTAATTCATTTACCAGTTTCACATGTTTAGAAATATTTGTTCTGTCCATCACCGGGCCGTTTTGTAAAACATAAAAATATTGTCCAAAGATCCAAAAATGAGTGAAAATCTGTTTTGTTTTGATTTACTGTTTTAACTTCTGTAACGACTGTAGGAGTGAACCCGAAATTGAGCCGGACACAAAGTTACGTAAAGGGGTTTATTGAAAAAAGCTAAAACAGACCCGGAGATGCAGGTGGAGCACGTAGACAAACTGAAAAAAAACCCACGGCAGCAGGGCATGAGTGAGGAGATGTGAAGCGCCGTGAAATGATGAGAGAGGATCTGTGACATGACGTTCTGACAGCAAGTGGGTCGGTGAGGAAGGTACATGAAGGCCGGTGAACAGGTGAGCAGAGTGGAAACTAATTAGTCCAGAACAAAGCAAACAAAAACCTAAATCATGACAACTTCAAACTGATAAATATAGTCAAAAACCTAAACATCAGTGAGTAAAATGTTAAAAATCAAATTGTGGTGTGGTAAATAAAAGACAATAATTTTTGTTTGTCTTTTCAACTTTTGTAATGAACATTACAAAAGCTGAAAATTATTCACTGCATTTGACCCATTCCCTGGGGAGCAGTGGGCTGCCACTGTGCGGCGCCTGAGGAGCATTCTGGGGCAAAGCGTCTTGCTCGGGGAATCAGAGGGGCAGGGATTCGAACCAGGGAACTAAAACACATAATTGAAACGCAAATCAATCTAAAATTCATATTTAGTATTTATAATTAAATGTAGTACTCGATTTTTGTACTCTGAAAAGGAAAGGATGATCAACTTATCCAGACACAGACAATGATAAAAACAAATGCAGTAGTTTGTTTGTTGTGTTATGGTATATTCTATCCAGTTAATGAATGACTCATCACAAAAACTAGAAGTTAATTATATTTCATTAAAGGTGACAAACTGACAGAGGTCCTGAATACAGCAGCTTGCACAGTAAAAGCATCTCATAAGATGACAACAACGGGACTGTATGTTTTGCTTCTTCACTTGTGTGTTGTAGAAGTGTACGTTTGTACCCCAGCAGCTGCTATCAGTCTGGCCCGGGGCCAGTGATTGTCTGCAGCTGCATTAACAGGCCAGCTTATCAAAGAGGGCGCATGTTCCTGTGATGTGACCCTTCAGGCTGTTATCAGGGAGGGAGCATTAACCCTACAGCCTGCACGATGATGGGAGCTTTATCAACAACTTTAGAAGTGGAGGAAGTCAGACATGGGAATAAATCAAACTTGAAATATATTTAAAAAGCCTTGATGATATGAAAATTGGTTCTCTGTGACAAATAATAGTTCCTTAAATATCCAAACGCTGGTCCCCCTTGCGGTGGATAAAATATATAGCAGTTTAAAAGAAAGTCTACACAAGCAGCTACAGGCAGCATTTTTCTTAATAATCCTTGCTAGCTATAGATATGCTGGAGTTGCTGGCTCGTTATCCTAATTTACTCCATTCAACCTCTCAGCTATGTTCCATATTATTCAACCGTTTTTTTTTTTTTTGTTTTTGTTTGTTTTTTGCAGCTGTGTAATTGAATAAATTGGCTTAACAGAGTAAATGTCCATTTTTAGTTTTGGATTGCTTGAAATAAATTTCTAAATAAATGTGAATAGTCCAGTGTGACTTATAGTTTGAAAATATTTTATATGCATATACACACACACACACACACACACACACACACACACATATATATATATATATATATATATATATATATATATATATATATATATATATATATATATGTGTGTGTGTGTGTGTGTGTATATACAGGACTGTCTCAGAAAATTTGAATATTGTGATAAAGTTCTTTATTTTCTGTGATGCAATTAAAAAACATGAAATGTCATACATTCTGGATTCATTACAAATCAACTGAAATATCGCAAGCCTTTTTTTGTTTTAATATCGCTGATTATGGCTTACAGCTTAAGAAACCCAAATATCCTATCTCAAAATATTAGAATATTGTGAAAAAGTATACTAGTAGGCTATTCAACTAATAACTTGAATCGTCTAATTAACTCGAAACACTGCAGGGTTTCCTGAGCCTTGAAAAACACTCAGCTTGGTTCAGTAAACTAAATCACAAGTATGGTAGTGGTTAAGAGACGACATAAGATTCTCACAGTAACTGGTGTACTGACCATGGCATTACTGTCCTTGATTGGCCTGCCAATTCCCCTGACCTGAACCCCATAGAGAATTTGTGGGGTATTGTGAAGAAGAAGCTGAAAGACACCAGAGCCAACAATGCAAATGAGCTAAAGGCCGCTATTGAAGCATCCTGGGCATCCATAACACCTCAGCAATGCCACAGGCTGATTGCCTCCATGCCACGCCGCATTGATGCAGTAATCTGTGCAAAAGGATTCCCAACCAAGTACTGAGTGCATTAATGGACATTTTCAAATGTTTGATTTTGTTTGCTGTTCTAAATTTTTTTTACTTGGTTTGAGGAAATATTCTAATATTTTGAGATAGGATTTTTGAGTTTTCTTCAGCTGTACGCCATAATCAGCGATATTAAAACAATAAAAGGCTTGCGATATTTCAGTTGATTTGTAATGAATCCAGAATGTATGACATTTCATGTTTTTTAATTGCATTACAGAAAATAAATAACTTTATCACAATATTCTAATTTTCTGAGACAGTCCTGTATATCACAAGCACTAGCAGGTGAACTAGTGAGGGCAGAGCAAGGACTGGGTCCAGGGAGAACACAGGAACAAACAGGGCAGCTGCTGGAGCAAACAACACATTCAGGCAGCTAACAAGACGAGACGTTCTAGAAGAGAGTGGTTGAGTAAGGCAGGTATTGTTATGATTGCTGCAGGTGAACCCAATATTCAGCCGGACACAGAGTTACCTTTAAAAGGTTTATTGTGAGGGATGAGTAGTGATGGGTGAGGCAGACAAATAGAGTACTTGGCAGGTATAAGTAAGCAGGTGAACAGGTGACCAGAGTTGCATGTAATTAGTGGAAACGGGTGGAGATGATCGAGAACAGGGTGGTGGCTGGAGGCAGACTGAGCTGATTGGATAATGGCTGGTGGCTGAGAGGTGACAGGCTAAATTAGAATAGTCCAGATAAGTCCAAAGGCAAAAATAAACAAAAACCCAAATCATGACAGGTATAAATAGGGAGAGTGATAGGTGAGCAGAATAGGCACTAATTAGTGCAGCAAATGGAGCTGATCAGGTGCATAGTGGTGGCAGGCAGATGACTGAGCTGATTGGATTAAGAATGGTGGCCATTGGCTGAGAAGAGTGGAACCTAATCAGTCCAGAAAAGTCTACACAAAAACAAACAAAACCCTAAATCATGACACTGAGTCTTGGACGCCGATATGAAACAGGAATTTAATGAAACTCTTACTCTGAGCTGAGGGAGACAAGGGATAGTGGGGAATCTGTGATTGTCTTTGACTGAATGGTTTGAGTGCGTCTTAGGGAGGTCACTGGCGTGGAGTGGGAGCAGATGGCTGAGAGCGAGCAGGCAGCTAGAGTGCTGGAGTGGGAGAACCCAAACACAGTCTGCGCTTTAGTCTAAAGAGGCAGCAGGCGGTAATGATCTGACAGGAGTTCTTTAACGGGATGCAGAAAAAGACACGATCGGGTTTGCTCGAGGAAATCAGAATGCGGCTTACTAATTCACACTTTTTTTGTGTGTGACTGTTCGAAATCTGAAGACAAATTCCTCGTTTGTACCCACAAACCTGCCAAATAAAGTTGATTCTGATTTTGATTCTTTCTTCCAGGGGAAGATGACAGTGGAGCGCTGGAGAGTAGACCGACTGGTGAAGGGTGATGGTGGAATTATGGAGAAGTCTGAACAGTGAATCCAGAGGGCAGACAGAGGAGATCTTCAACGACGAAGAGACAGCAGACTGAGATCCAGGAAAGGAGTACAAGGAGTTAAGCTAGGAAGCATAAGGTATGATAAGATAAGATAAGATAAGATAAGATAAGATAAGATAAGATAAGATAAGATAAGATAGAACTTTATCGATCTCACAATGGAGAGATTTACTTGTGACATCGACTCCTATAAGCAACAGAAGGTGCACAAAGGAGGAAAAGAAGCATGAAGTATATACACTGTGTCCAGATATATACAGTAGATGGGAAAAATAATAATAATAATAATAATAATAAATAAATAAAGAAGAAGATATTTAACGTGACTTATATACATTCAAGTGGTGGCATGTAAAAAACTGTGGGGTTTGTTAAATAAGTAAATAAAATAAGTGAGATAACTGAAATAGGTGAAGGCTCTTATAGTACAGGATTATTGCACAGGGTATCAAATACTTATTCCACAGTTATTGCAGTGTTATTACACTAGGTTATAGTGCAGTGGCATTGTAAAGTCTGATGGCACCAGGAATGAATAACCTCTTTTTTACACACAGGGTGTATAAGTCTGTTGCTGAAGGAGCTGCTCAGCTGCTCCGGTGAAAAATGTTGTCCATGATGGATTTAAGCTTTGACAACACCCTCCTCTTAGCTACTTCCTCCACCGAGTCCAGAGCGCAGCCCAGGACAGAAGTGGCCTTCCTCACCAGCTTATTCAGCCTCTTAGTATGCACAAGTAACATATGATGGGAGGTCTGCTTATCACTCCGTGAGTAACAATGATCAGGCATCTGCAACAGGGAACAGATGGATTTTCAAATCTGCACACAGCCCTGTACAATATGACACCGTAAACTTTAAAGCAAATCTCAAGTTGTTCTCATTCTTTATGGATGAGACAAGATTAGCTCTTCATGATACCTAAACAAAGCAGTAGACAAATTAAAAAAAAAATACGAGCTTCTGTATTGGAAAAAAATATTGGATTGTTCAAAGTTCAGATGAATTGTTGCTTTAAACAATATAAGGCAGCAAGACTGTTGCTCACTGCACCTGTGGAAGGACAGTAACATCCAAAGAAGCCCAAACCCCATATCATTTTTTAAACAAGCTAGTGCTGTACCACAGCTAGCTGCAAGACGAAAAACTTACTGATGCCTCAAAAGTTGTATGGTTATAGAAATGCTAATACAATTGTTATTAATTGTCACAGTTATAGAAGAATAATACATTTTAAAAACAACTGAATTTCCCATTTTTGTGCATAGTTTTGTAAAGCCTAGCATGTGCTAGCAGCACAGCTAGCATGTGCTAGCAGCACAGCTAGCATGTGCTAGCAGCACAGCTAGCATGTGCTAGCAGCACAGCTAGCATGTGCTAGCAGCACACACAGACATGAATACGTAGACGCCGCGTCCTCGGGTGAGAGGCGTGCCGACAGAGCGGCCATCTTAGGTCAGACCTAGCTGCGCTCAGAGAGAATACAAGTCAATTCAGAAAAATGTACTTTATGTTTTCAGACACTCTGAATGCGGTGAATTCTCACCCGATTTCCAGATAAATCAACTGACTGAAACGTCACCCCTTTAGGGGCTACATGGGACCAATTGAATGAAATTAAATTATTGTCTAACTTAATATATAATTTCGATTTTGTATTGAAAGTAAGCAAACTTCCAGAGCTACGTCCCAGGAAGCCTGACTTTTACTCCGCTTATGGGTGCGCAAATAAAAGGATAGGCCTACTAGAAACCAGATCCTGGGGAATTACTTTCCATAAGTAAGATTTTATAATAGATATTCCTCATGCTTTACAGTTACAGTTTTTCTGGCATAAACACAATATGTGCTAATGGGTAGCAGGGATGGAAGCAGAGAAAAGTACATTAAACACCAAAAACAAACAAAATGGTCCTAAATTACTGGATAGACATGATTTGTGGTGGGGGGGATATTATACAGTTTTTGCTATGATTTTGTAATGTATTTGATTCTTAGATGCGTAAGGTTTTTTGTTGATTTATTTCCCCCCAGATTGCGGTTTGTAATATATAATTTTTAAATGCTGTTATGAGCACCTCTGCTCTCACTTGTCTGTATATAGTTTTGCTCCTATGTAGATCAGTGCTGTTGTCTGTAGATCGGTGTCTGTGTACATAGCCTATACATACAGTATATATATATATATATATATATATATATATATATATATATATATATATATATATATATATATATATATATATATATATATATATATAGGAAGAAAGAGAGAGAAATTTATGTGTGTATAAATTGTGTGTGTATATTAGATTAATATATAACTGCAAAATATGTAAGTGCATGTACATTTTTCATCCAGTTTGACTTCAATTTAAATAGTTTTGGTTCTGAATAAATATATGTAATCTGTCTGAAATGTCACGAGCGTTGTGAACATATGATTAAAATGAGATCTGAGCTGCCTCCTATTCATTTTGACAGCAGATGTCTGATCTGTGGTCTGACCCAAGATGGCCGCCATGTAGGCACGTCGGCCCAGCGGCCGGCAGCGTACAATGGGGCGTCTACGTATATGATGTCTATGGCAGCACAGCTAGCATGTGCTAGCAGCACAGCTAGCATGTGCTAGCAGCACAGCTAGCATGTGCTAGCAGCACAGCTAGCATGTGCTAGCAGCACAGCTAGCATGTGCTAGCAGCACAGCTAGCATGTGCTAGCAGCACAGCTAGCATGTGCTAGCAGCACAGCTAGCATGTGCTAGCAGCACAGCTAGCATGTGCTAGCAGCACAGCTAGCATGGAAGTTTAATAGACAGAGACACTTGAATGGGAAGGGTTCTTTGTTAGCACTTCTGGAGAACATTAGTTCACTCAAAGCCCTCCCTTCTACCAGAAAAACAATAAACCTGTTAAACAGAAAAAAGCCTGACATTTAATAAAATTATTATAAAAATGTTTAAATGTGAATAAGTTTTACTAATGGTACTTATATAAAACAGTAAAAAAAAGGATGTGCTGATAGTGTTCAATGTTTTAAAAGTGTAAGAAATAACTTGAACATCCTTTCAGCCTGAGCAAGAAGCCTCAAAACTCAATGAGCAGATGTGTCTGTCCTAAACAGCTGCATGAAGTGGAGACTCACTTTATATCATTAGATGCATCAAGCTCGAAAACAGCATAAATGCTCTGGGTCCTGCTCTATTTCCTGCCAAAAGTGGACAGAGATAATCTGTTTCCGCTGAAAATGCTTGACATATGTTATTACCAGCTCCCTCTCTGGAGTAGGAGTAATGTTTCTGCTATTTACCAACATAAAAGACTTAGTGTTTTTTCTGACTAGAGGTTTGGATGGGCTTCAACGCCTGTTTTTTTTCCCCCACTGATAAATCTCAGAAGGGAGGGAAAGAGATAAACCTGGAGAGGTCTGCTGCTCCCAGAGATAAGGCGTGGTATGTCCAGCACTCAGTAACAGAGTGGGTCCCAGAGCTGATAGCACTTGGCTCTTTGATGTAGCTCCTGAGACGGAGAACGGGAAAAGTATTGAGGAACTACAGGAATAGCTTCAGGGATGTTGTTTTGTCCATCGTTAGTCACACGGCTTTAATCCTTATCAGTCAATCTTCATGGTCTCTCCTTTTTCAGGTGGGAATGGAAAAGTAGGTGATTCGTGCGACCTTCCCTTCCCAGTTGAGGATGTTTGATGTTTAAGGTCCTCTCCAGCAGGTCAAAGAGGAGTTTGGTGTCTTGTTTTGTGCCAATAAATCATGTAAAAAGTAAAACGCGAGATTCAGCCTCTTGGTATTACGTCTTCATTAGTTTGTTTTAATTTTTAAGGTATACCCTGCTAGTACCAGGTATTACCCTCTTTGGCCATTAAAACCGCCTTACTGCTTCACGCATCAAAGGAGGTGGAAATTTATTTAGTCAACAGCTGTAATACTTTTTTCAAATGTAGTATAAAGAAAGTTACTTCAAGGAATGTTTAAGAAAGTGATGAGGGGAAAGGTGGTCAAAAGAGACATTTTGTAAATCATTATGAAATCATTAGCAGTTGCAGTGTCAACCACTGGGTCCATAACTTTACCTGCATTTTTTATTTCTATGCATCATTTTGCAGTTTGGTTCTAATCAGGATATTCTTGGGATTTGTATTCTATAAAACTTTCAATGCATTTTGTTTAAAGTAGATAACTCAAGACCCCCAACGGCTGCTCTGTTATTTACAACTTGCTTCTACATGTTTTGCCTTCAACCGCCCTTATGGCTAATTGCACATCTAGTTAAATACTAAACTGCATTTCATAGCTCAATACCTGTAAATGTGTAATGACAACAAAGTTGAATCTAATCCAATTCAAAAAGGTGTCAGAAGAAAATCCTCTTTTATTGATATTTTGGTTGAAATTGACAGAATAGTGTCCCTCAAATGCTGCAGAATTGTCGGCTGCAGAGTTTTGTTTTGTTTTTTAACCATTATTTTTACAGGTTGTCTCAATAAGATCCAAAATCTCATTTACAGCACATATCTGTTTTGTTGAAACAAATCCAAAAAAGAACAGCAAAATAGTTACAACCCTGTGGAACCCTGTGGAACACCTTTGACAGACCACCGTGTTGCACACACTGTCTACGACTTGACAGATAATTAGAAAACAGACACACATCACTATCTGATGAACCATTATCTGATAGTTTTTGAGAAAGGATGGTATGATCAGCAGAGTCAAATGCCTTAGACAAGTCAATAAAAAGGGCAGTACAGTAGTTATTGGTGTCCAAGGCTTCAGCAATATAATTTAAAACCTTTATAGTGTCTGTAATTGTTATGTGTTGTTTCCTGAAACCAGACAAATGACAGGACAGAATGTTGACTGTAGGTAAATAATCTTTAAGCTGATCATTAACCAGTTTTTTCAAAAACCTCTGCTAAAACACGAAGATTTAAAATAAGACAATTATTGTTTAACACTCCGGGATCACCGTCTTTTAATAGGGGGAGAGGGAAAGCAGTATGAGGGATTGTTGCAAAGCCATCAAGAATGCAGACGACTCTCCCTGTAGCTCTACGCTTCTTCTCCAGGAGTGAATGCTGCTTGTCACGACTTGATGTAATCAACTGGTTCCCTTATATAGGATTTTTTTTTACCAATCTGTATAATCTGACCCAATCTGTATAATATGATTGAATTTGACTTCCCCCGTTTCAACGTATCCCTAAGATGCTGTGTTGGGTTGAAATCTGGTGACTTTCGAGGCCATTGGAGTTTATTTAACTTTTTTTGAACATGTTCAGAACCCCAGTTTGATATGATCTGATTTGATTCCACCCTGCGAATTATCCTGCTGGAAGTAGCCCTGATAAGAAGTCAGGTATTCTGTGGTTAGCAACAATACTAAGGTAAGTCGTGGCTCGTAAACAATACTCAGACGGTACCAACGGGCCCAAAGTGTGAAAAGAAAATATTCCCCGCACTGCTGGAACACCAGCACCCACCTGAACGGTTGATACAAGGGAGGATGGATCCATGCTTTAATGTTTCTGCTTCAGATTTGTACTCTACGATCAGAATATCACAGCTGACTGGGAAACCCATCGGTCCAAAACAGTTTTCCAAATCTGTTATTGTCTAGTTGTTGATGAGGAAAAGGGGGAAAAGAGGTGATAAAATCTCCAAAGTTTACTTTCAGAAAGCTCCAGCAACGGTTGGTTTCTTAGGGTCACAAAGTCTCCCATTACAACCCTTATCTGCTCTTCAAAGTATGTGAGGAGTGCATGTAGATTATGTGGATTTTACTGCTCGTCCAGGATGCTCTGCTAGTGTGTGAACACGAGAAAGTTAAGGAGAAAGAAAAAAAGGGAGGGGGGCAGATGTGTTTATGTGTTTACTTCCTGTAGGATGTTACCCTTTAACCTCTGAGGATGAACCTGGGCTGTGGGTCTCAGTGCTGCATCCTGGTGCTAATAAGATGCCGCCGTTTGTCTCGTCGCTGTGTGTTTGTGTGTGGCTGATGGAAGTGATAGCTCTGTTTGTGCTCATGTGTTTAAGTGTGTCTGAAGTATCCAGATAAACAAAGATTTGGTTCAACCGGCGTCTCTTCATGCTCAAGTGGAAGGAAGTCGTTCGGCTGACTTGTGTCCGTGGCGGGATGGTGTAGCATCACTTTAGGCTTTTTTTTTCTGCTCTGACAAGCAGATAAAAGACAAAGAACAAATTAATGGGTTAAAATAAAGTTAATTAAACATGCAGCATTTTAGAAACATGTCGAAAGAAAAAAAAAAAAAAGAAACATGTCGAAGGACAATTTGAAATGATTTGCAATCCAGTGAACATTCTATTAATTTTCCAGAGTAGGAAGGTGCTGCTTGTTAGTCTCTGGAGCCCCTAATACGTTATGACTAAAATCTGCTGTTTGGGAAACTTAAGGGTTCTCATTCAGCTACGGTGACGATGGAGCAAAAAAAAAAAAAAAAAAAGTTCACATAAGGCTTCAATAAGAAGCAATATTGAAGAACACAAAATAGAATGGGAGCACAAAGGCAGAGAGCGCTATTGTATCTCAGTTTGTCAGTTTGAGAGGGTGGAAAGGAGCGAATAGATGAAGAGAAGGAGGAGGAAGAGGAGGAGGAGGAGGAGGACGGCAGCCGGAACACATGGTCCCAATTTTACAGCTGTGGATGGAGGAGTGCCGGCGGATGCGGGATCAGAAACAAGCCTTGCAATCTGGAGACATTAAAACGTCTCTAATGGTCACATACACTTCCACAACCCGGAAACGACTGCTCTGCTCCTGCTATATACATAACGCTGTTGTGTAATTAAATGAGCGAAGTTCAACAATGTAAGGACAACTGCTGAGTGATCTCTGTTAGTGAAGGCAGTCTCTCAGGGTCAAAGTTTGTCATTATGTTTGGCACTTTTAGGATTGCATAATGAGGAACTTTCTTTTATCGTCTATCAGCTCACACATGCCCTCTCCAAGCAAATATCTTTCTGCCGTCTGTTTATTTGTGGCTCGTTCACTCTCTCAAACACAGACGCTGAGGCAGAGCAGATCATAACAGAGCTGTGAAAGGCATGCAGCAGGCCGGAGCAGCACGACAGCTTCCTTGACTTCCTGTTAGTTGCTGTTAGCGTTGAGTTCACATTAAGGTTTGTTGCCATGAAACACAGAATTTGCTTTCAGGTTATCTATCCGTTAGCGTTGGGCGAGAATGTCTGTCTTTTGGTTTGCTCTTTCATACCCTTCAATGCAGTCTCACATTTGCACACCCTCTACATTTTTACAGCAGCCTCTGCACTCAGTCAGTCCCTCTGGTTAACATATTTTAATATATACTGGCATATAACAATTTTTTTTAAATACAATCTTTCATTTGAGTACATTTACACTTGAGTACATTTACACACTGAGTACACTTTTGCAGCAACAAAAAAAAAAGTAGCACTGGTAGCATAAGTTATTAATCAAACCTACAGTACAAATTTCCATTTTTTTACCCTGTTATTTTAGCCTCTGTTTAAAATAGGAAAAAGAAGAGAAGAAGAGAGGTTTGTGCATTACAAAACTGCTGCATTACTAATCTACTCCTGGATCAAGTGTAAGCTGATCAAGGTTTATGTTAATTTACCACAAGTGTTATCATAGTTACACTGACTTTTATCTAATGTTAAGTAGGCATGGAGTAGTTGGCCGGATCAAGGTGTACCAAGGTTTTGAAAAGTTACTGTTCACATCTTACCGTTCACATCTATCCATCCTTCCATCCATCCATACATCCATCCATCCATATTCTTCCGCTTATCTGGGGTCGGGTCGTGGGGGTAGCAGCTTCAGTAGGGAGGCTCAGACGTCCCTCTCCCCGGCCACTTGGGCCAGCTCCTCAGGAGGAATCCCAAGGAGTTCCCAGGCCAGCCGGGAGACATAGTCCCTCCAGCGTGTCCTGGGTCTTCCCCTGGGCCTCCTCCCGGTGGGACGTGCCCGGAACACCTCTCCAGGGAGGCGTCCAGGAGGGATCCTGACCAGATGCCCGAGCCACCTTAACTGGCTCCTCTGGACGTGGAGGAGCAGCGGCTCTACTCTGAGTCCTCCCCGGATGACTGAGCTCCTCACCCTATCTCTAAGGGAGAATCCAGACACACTACGGAGAAAACTCATTTCGGCCGCTTGTATCCGGGAGTTTAAGTATCTTATAAACTATAGCAAACAAATATTTCTCCAAGAATTCCTCAACAACTCATCCAGGGGGACGAAAAGAAGCCAAGAACCAGACGTAAGGCTCCTCCAGCCTCATTGTCTCAGTTAGGGTCAGCGTTTGTGATTCAACAGGGAGAAACAGACTGGATGAATTTGACATCCATGGGAGGGTTCAAAGGTGCTGACCAAAAGGAAACCCGTCTCACGTTCACCAAAAAAACATTTTAAGACCCCCGAGACCTTTGAGAACAATAGTCTGATGACCGACTGTTACCAGGTGTAAATGTCAAGAACAGGAACAGAAGGACCCAGTATTCAACCATACAAATGATTTACGATTTTAAGACGGTTTATTTAAATTAGACTGGCAAGACAGGAACAGGCAGGCTCAGTGGTCAGAATAACTATCCAGGGTCGGTACACAAATGAGCAGACTGGCTAGGAGAGGGCAGGCAGATTTGGTGGTCAGATACAGTCCAGAACGGTACACAAACAAGCAGACAATGCAGGCAGGGATTAGGCAAACTCAGGTACTCAGGAAAACCGAACCAGATCCGGCAAAACAGGCAGGCAGTCAGATCAGGCAAGAAAAACTGGAGAAACAGGGAACAGGCTGGCTTAGAAAATCCATGGGCAAAATTGGGTCAGATCAACAGGTCAACTATTAATGGAACGCTGTACTAGACTCACCAAAAGGCTCGAAATAATCTGGCAATGAACAAAGGAGTGAAGCAGGAATAAATAGAGGAGTGAGCGGGTGAACGGAGTAGAAATTAATTATAGATGATAGGTGGAACTAATCATAGGAAGGGAAGTGACTGACAGATGAATTGGTCTGACTGGCTGGTGACTACTGACACAAACTGATTGGGTGAAGACAGATAAGTGAGCTGGCAGGTTAACAGAACTGAACTAAAAGCTTGCAGAACCCTGACTGATAACCAAGTAAAATAAAGAAAAGTGCAAAACTGAACTAATACAAAACCCAAATCGTGACAGTAGAACTCTGTGTTTCAGCAAAAGAACATCATACCAAAAGTCAAACTTGGTGCTGACAGTGTTGTCCGGTACCGCTTCAGGAGTTGGACAACTTGTTGTACCAAAACATTCTACAGGACAATGTCCGGCCATCAGTACGTGAACTTATGCTCACATGGGTCATGCAGCAGCACCAGAAAGTCTTTGAATTTGTCAAAATATGCAAAATGAAGGTTTTGCAAGACCCTTGACCACAGATTACTCCCTGAGTGCCACTCCGTGTCGCCGCTCCCTAACCCTGTAATTCCACATCCTCCCCTCCTGTACATGTCCGCTCCGTTCAGGACCGCCTCTGTGAGTCCGTGAAAAGCAGAGCCTACCACATCCGTGGTTACTCCGTCTAGTTCCGCTCCAAGGTTTTTTGGAGCCCGAGAAAAGCATGTGCGATCGTCGTCATCACAAGCAGAATGCAAATCTATCTGGGGAGGATTACGAGGTTTCAAATTAAATGTCGAAAAGACAAATCTGCTTCCATATGGTGCAAAAACAGTGATTTGCCTCCGATATTTAAATAGAACAGTTAATTTTATGGTGAATGATAAAAAATTTTTTTTATTAATTTGTGTTTAACGATCTGTATTTACACCATTTAAATTTGACTAAGTGGACATTGTTGACGTTCTTTTTCCTGTTTAATACGATTGCAATCATGGAGCTTGACGTGGCCAGACGGAAGAAGATAATAGGACTTGTTCCGTGTTTTGACAGTGAACAACGGAGAGCGAGCCTGCTGATGGTGACGTTTGGAGACGTCACAGAGAATGTGTGACTGTTTTCATTAATAAAAATAACAACACAGTTGCTCCCTCGGTCGGGCGTGCACGTACGTGAATGGAACGAATCGGTCACGGAGGATGTGGAGTCTGGGGATAAGGAAAGGGTTAAACGCAGATAGATTTTTACCTTATGTGGGACTATAAAGGGAAATATTTATTTTTTTAAACTATCGGCACAAACACAATAAGTTGCTTAACACAATAAGTTAAAGGGTCATTATTTAGTTTACATTGGCCCCATTTTAGTTTGCCTTTTTCTCTTACTACATGAAATCATCATTTAAAAAATGCATCCTATATTTAATCTATCTTTGGTATGAAAATGTGTAGGATGATCTGAAACACAAAAAAAACTCAAGAAACCTGTAGAACAGCAATCCTTTATTTTTTCTACTGCAGTGTACGTTGACACTAGCAGTTTTTAGTTAACCTGGCCAGCCAGATTGATAATATGTAGCACTCTAGTTCCACATATTCACTGCAAAAAGGGAACTTAAAGTAAGTAAATTTTTCTTGAAATTTGTTTGTTTTTCTTTGATTTGAGCAGGTAAATAAGACTATTTGCCAATGGAATAATATTTTTGCACTTAAAATAAGAACAATTAATCTCCATCATCTTATTGCAAGTGCAGTATATCTAATTATCTTATTTTAGGGGTAGAAATACTCATTCCATTGGCAAATTGTGTTATTTAGCTGTTCAAATCAAGGAAAAATATACTCATTTCAAGAAAATTGTACTTACTTTTAGTTCCCTTTTTGCAGTGTTATCAGTCTGGGACTGCTCCCATTGAGTCCGTTTCGAGAAAGGAGGGACATTCAGCAGAACTCTCTGAGCCGATTGGACAAAGCTACACCTTGTGCCCGCCTACCAAAGGTTGGTTTTAGCCAATCACGGTATCAAATGTAAACGTGAGCCCACAGGTGCCATGAGAAGCCACAACAAGTTACGCTGGTCAAGACAGTTCTTGCTGTTCTTCTTTCAAAGATGAAATCGTCATTTCTGACGAAACGTGATAGCAGCAGCTACATGTGTGTCCTCCTGCGCTGCCATGTTTATTTTGGTTCGGCTGTGGGCTCAACCGCTCTTGGTTTCATTGCACCAGAATGTCCCGCCTTAATCCTCAATACTGTAACGTGATTGGCCCGAACCGTTTTTGGTTCGGACACAAACGGTTCAAGCCTGAGCGGTACAAGATGGATTCTTGCGTGTTTGTGAATGTAATCTTGCAAGCATGGTTAGTTTTTAGTATTTGCAGATGTTAATAAGGCAGGAAATGGCTCCGAGAAAAGAGGTTCTAGCCTAAAATTTCCTGTATTTAGTCAGAGCAGAGCAGCAACTAAAAACTTTAAAACCAACTAAAACTGTAAAAAAAAAAAAAAAAAAGGCTGGACCAGGAAGGGGAGGTAAAAACAGCTTCAGAACTGTAATTAAGATTGGCAACCTGGGGTTTGCCATCTCTCCATAATAAGCATGTGTTTTAAGAGTTTTTACACAACTTCAGTGCCAAAAATGGTGGAGGGTGTCATATGCTCTGGGAATTGGTCAAATTGACTTTAAGGCTAAAAGAAATCACCTGAGTTTACTGTACTGTCAGTATTTGGTCTCTTTTCTGTACCCATAACGTCCTTACACCTAGTTTAGGTTGAGTTTTTCAAGGAAAGTTAAAGAGAGGCACAACACTGACAACATGTATACGAACGCCGGTTCTTAGCATTACAGACCCGGTAATTTTCAGAAAATGTTTCACTGTGTACAAACTCTGCAGGGAAGGCACCAGGAAACAAGTTTTCTCCAAATATTCCCGCAGATTAAATGTCTCTTTCATTAAACGGCCTCTGTTCCTAAACTGACTCTCAGAAAACTATTTAGTGATTAACGCAGAGAGGCGCACAGAGACCTGTGGTCTCCGTCAACACTCTCGCCACTGTGTGCCGGCTAACTGCGGCTCCTGAACTCCACCGGAGGCATTTCATCAACGTCAGGGCTGGTCTGAAAACCTCCTCTGTCAGGCCACACTCACAGGAGACCCGGGCGGCTAAAAAAAGAGCAACAGACCTGAAGACATGCTGAAAGAGACCCTTAATACGGCAGCGGACCGCTCACCGGGGTGACTGAGGGGAGGAAAGAGGGAGCATTTTATCTGTCAACAGAGAGCGAAGTGAGTGGATCACTTTGATAACACCAGGAGGCAGAAACAGGCTCTCTTTTGTGTCAAATGGGACAGATCCTCGTTTATGTGATAAACACACAAATACTGAATTTCCTCATTCACCTGAGTAGAGCGCAGTGATTGCTTCCTTAAAAAACATGCAGAAAAATATTTCCCATGCACTGAACATTGTATAGAGAATAAATGTTATAGCGGAGCAGTCAACAGTCATGTTTTTATGTGCACATGGGTAAAAAGGCTTTATTTTGACTAAGTGATCTCATTATTACTCTTGAATACCTGCAGGACAATAATAAATTGCTGAAATATAGCAATGTATGCGTTTGTAAAATCGGGAGGGATATAGGGATATTTTGTTGCTGATCAGCTGAGCCTGTTGGTTCAAACTTGTTAGATAAACATGCCAAAATTGAGATGGTCAACTATTTATTTGAATTTTTTATCAAAAATCATACCTATAAAAACCAACATAAATATGAGTAAAGTCTTATAATCTTTGATAATTTCTATTACTTTGAAATGAAGTCTGCCACACATTTAGTGTAAACCAGAGTTAGTCATCATATTTTTATTCTTGATAAAATGCTCATCGCTGCAGTATTTTACGTTAAGCTTTACTTATTTGAATCAAAGGTAATGACTCAAATTTGGTCTTGTTTAATTTTTTTTTACCTGTTTTAATCTACAGCTATAAGCTAATAAAGATAAGCTCACATTTTGTTAAAAAACAATTTGTTCACTGGCTCGCCCAAATCTTGTGACAATCTTTAAATAAGCTTCATCAAGCATTTTCTTCAGCAGTGGAGTCTAGCACAGCTATTGTGGCTTAGGTACATTACTTGTTTTATTTATTTATTTGCCTTGGGGAAAATTTTACCTGCTATTTCAAGCGTTTTCTCAAGCTCTCTGTTTTTTTGTTAGATGTTCTTTTGACAATTTTGGTCAGAAATCTTATGAGGCACAGCTGGCCGTGGTGGTTTATGGTGAAACTACGTCCTTTCCACTTCTGGACAATGATTCTAATGGTGATCACAGAAACATTCAAAAGTTTGAAAATAACATTTGGCATTACCATGTTTTGCAGTAGTGAGATTCTTGTTGAACCTTTTTAAGTTACTCCACAGTATTTTGGCAATGACAAATCTTTTTATGGGCCATCAGTTTAATACTTCATCACTTTTTGCCTTTGTAATTCCACTTCAAAACATTAAATTACATACATGCTTGGGCTAATATATTTAGATTTATTTATATGTGTGGATTACTAATTTTGCACATATGCTAAAGAGGTTTGTTTGCTTGATCTGACCAGAGAACCTTTGTCCACATGTTTGCTGTGTCTGTTACGTAGTTTGAAGTAAAGTATAACCTGGACTTCCTGTAATGTTCGGACATCAATCAGAGCAAATGTCTTCTTTCCCCCCTCTCACAGATGGCAGATTTGTTCCAAATAGCTGTTCCATCGATGGGTTCTCCTACCCGAGCTAATTATCTCTGCAGCTCCTCCAGAGTAACTGTGGGATGTCATGGCTGCTTCTCCCATTTTCTCTTAAAAAAATCTGCTGAGGCCTTCACAGAACAGTTGGATTCATTCTGAGATAAGATTACACACAAGGGGAGTCTATTTATTAATTAGTAGACTCAAGCTCTAAATTTGATTGGTTGCTGTGTTTTTGTTTTTTTGTTTTTTATTAAAGGTTCGGAGTAAATGTCACACCCAAGTCTCGCCACTGCAGGACAATAAAGGAATGCTTATCTTAAATGGGGAATCAGAAACGGCGCGTCACAGTGTTTAGATTTTTATTTGCATAAATCCCTCCATCTACTTTGTGTTGCTTTATCGTATAAATGCTCAATAAAACACAAGTTTGTAAAAGAAAAAAAATTGGGCACAACACGGAAATGGTCAGAGGTTATGAATGTTTTAGTGTAAAAGCCTGGAGTGAAATCGAGATGTTTTCCCATTCACGAGCTGAGCTGTAAACTATCTTCGGCTGGAGGAGGACCTCAGCGCTGACTGACCAGTCCTGTTTCCTCCTTGAACAAATTTAGAGGTGTCAGCGGTCCTCAGGGGCCGACCTGAGTACAGCGGGGGCCACTGTGGAGCCGGCGGACAGAAACATTAGAGGACCACTTGTTAGTTTGGCCTGAAAAGCCTTGTTGTCTCCGAGGCTGCGGGTGGTTTTACAGCTTCTACAAGTTAGATGAATCTTTTTATGAAATACTACGTGTTGAGGAGGAAATGGCAACAAAAGAATGTGATTTTAAATGAAGGGGGCGTAGAGGAAGGAGGTATGGGAAGGGAAGGGGGGGGGGGGGGTCATCTGGGTTTAATTTATGGCTCCAATAAATCCCCACTCTTTACCCTCTAACCCCTGAACCAGGCAGGCAGCTCCCTAAAATCTTAATCACTCCCTCGTCGGCCCCGTCTATATCCTCATGGGACGACAGAGAATGAACAGTGGCCATATTATTCAGCTATAAAACCCAATGGCGTCCTTGTAATCACCTGACTGCCCCGTCAGCCAGACAGTCGGCCAATGAGACAGTTGGTCATTCAGTAACTTGTATAGGAGGGTGAATTATGGAGGCACTTCTAGCTTCGGCACACAAATACCTGAAGATTTATTCTCTTTCCGGCCTCAGCGGGAGAAATCTGAAAGGGTTTCCTTCTTTTTACAGATAAAACTCAGCTTCTTAGAGTGAATATATTTGTCTTTTGTTGTCAAGTAGTGGAGCATTCAGCTTTACTCGGATATACAAACAATGACTTCCCACAACTGAGCTGGATCTGTTGATACAGACATGTTGAATTTGAGGAACATTTTCAAGCACTTTTGTCATGTCATGAATTACTTTCTTGGCCTCCAAACACACTAATGGTATTTTAGATCCCACTTTATAGTTAATAAAATCTGTAATTTTTAATTGTAAAGCACAAATTTCAGCAAAACTTCTGAAATATCGTGGCGGTAAAGTATGTAAATGGCACATGAAAACTCCCAAATGGTTGATTTGCTCTACACGCAGAGGTTAAAAGCACCAAATTGAATAACTTGAGCAAGATTTGGGTGTTTAAAATACATGTGGAAGATGTGCTCTGGTCAAATAAGACGTAAATGTAACTTTTTTTAACCTATAGCCAAAAGCCTATGAGTGGTGGACAACTAACAGCCTGAACACATCTTTCCAACGATAGTGGCAGCATCATGCTGTGGTGACGTGTTCTTCAGGAAAGCTACTCAGACTGGATGGGACGATGGACAGAGTTGAACACAGGGTAATCCTGCAGGAAAACCATGGAGATGCTGCAGAAGACCGGAGACTAGAGCAAAGCTTCACCTTCTAGCACGCCAACTTCCCTAAACATACAGCAAGTGCAACAAAGCAAAGACGGTTTAACGTCTATTCATGTGTTAGGACGGCCTAGTCAAAGTCCACACCTGAATTTAATCTTTGGTGAGACTTTGATAATTGTTGCCAACAGAAACTCTCAATCTACACTGTCTAAGAAGAAGGTATTTTGATAAGAAGAATGAACTTTAGTCTCCAGACATGCAAAAGTGGACGAGGTATGATCCAGACAACTTGCAGCAGTAACTGAAGTGGTTTGACATATCTGCAAATGAGCAGCAGATATCTGCTAGCATGATTCAGAATGAGTTGACTAAAACATTTATTTATCCCTACAGTGATTTTCAAAAACTATGATGTCTGTCTTTGTGTTTTGCTGCTTTTGTTTGCAATCAGTTCCCTATAAGACATATGCACACAAACCTTTCAGACTTTTATTTCTTGCTCTTCAGAGTTATGTTTTGGTTTATCATATAAAATTTCAACACAATTCATTATTTGTGGTTCATAATGTGACAAAATGTGAAAACATTCAAGGGGTTTGAATACTTTAGCAATGTAGAGTTTAGCCCTTCTGTTTATTTCTGGTGTGCAGTAGTTTGCTTTGTCTGTATGATGTTTTAAAATGGGCTCTATAAATACTGATTGATTGATTGATTGATTGATTGATTGATTGATTGATTGATTGATTGATTGATTGATTGATTGATTGATTGATTGATTGATTGATTGATTGATATGGGCCATATAGGCGGTTGTCCAGGGCGGCAATAGAAAGGGGGCACTTGAGCACTGAGTACTGAGGCTGCTAGCATAGCTCACCACTGTCAGGGTGTGAATGGGTGAATGACTAAAACTGTAGTGTAAAGCGCTTTGGAGTCGTCTAACTAGTTAAATCGCTGTACAGGTACAAGCCTTTTCCCTTTTAAACAATTGAAGAAATTAGTGGAGGCTAACGCTAACCGCTAAGACGACCGTCACTCAGGGGTTATCAGATCAGACTGTTTTAAGCCACAATACAATGTAAAAGCAAACCACCACAATAAAAACCAGCCCAGATCTCATCCACTCATGAAACTCATCTTAAAAAGAGTAAAACTATTACACTTAAGAAGGCAAACAACTCTATTAAAACAAAGGAAGAAATTGTACATACAGGCTAACACTAATGTTTCACTCCTATGTATTTCACTCACAAAAATATACCCAGAATAACGTTGGATATGTGTGCTGGAAAATAATTTCGTAATAAAACTACAGTTAGTTCAGTTGGAAAAAGGCCTTACAAATAATCTGATTTTAAGAAAATATACAAACGACAAAGAGAAACTCCAGTTACTTTAAACTGTGGCTGCATGAGCTGCAGTTTATAACTACTCTTAGCACTGAGGACATTCTCAGTTCACATCTGCAAAGCCAAGGGAGGAAAATATAATCTACAACTACAGTTATTAGAGTCAAACTCGTCGGTTACAAATCCTCCCGAACTGTTTTTTTAATTCTAAGTGACAACACCACCAATGTCTGACAGGCCGGCGTCCTGAATCCTGCCGACCCGTCTGCAGAGCCAGCCGGTATTTCTGCTTTGTTTGGGCTCGGACTCGCTGACTGACTGACTGAGCTGTTTCCTGGCTGACGGGTGGGGGGCTGTCAACGCAGATTTATGTATCCTGCCAGTGGCAATAACTCATGTCAGACATACTGGAGACCACAGGGGAGAGCAATAAAATCATTCATAAGGTAAACTGTTTTCCCTACATTTAGTGAAGAAAACAAGGCTGATGGGGGTGTTGGGGTGAGTAGAGGTTTGTCGGGGGGTTGGTGGTCATATATCTTGTTTGAGAGGCTTGGGTTGGTGATTTTTTTAAGACGTAATGAGCACAGAACAAAAACCTTGAAACCTCACACCTCTGGCGTTATCAAATCCCGGATCCAAAATCTTATTTTTATTATTTTGAAAATGGGAAAAAAATAACAGCACTTTTTCTTTCCCTCTTTCTATACTTCTACAATTATGTTCCCCTATTTCTATTTTTGTTTTTTTATTTTTTTACCACATTTTACCATAAGGCACCCTTAATAAAAGCAGAGGCGTTTGATTGTAATAGTTTCACATAAGAATATATAGACTATAAGATAAACAATCATGAAATGCTGTTTTTTCAACACAGCTGGGACAAAGATGTGCAACAAAGACTAGTAACCTAATAAAACACTTGTCACGTTACAACCACAAATCTTTAACTATTTTAACAGGATTTCATGAAGAAGAGCACAAAGGAACTCTAAATGTGAAGCGGAAGGAAAATACTAAATGATTTACAAAATCTTTCATCTGCAACATGTGGCCTGCATTAGTATTCAGCCCGCTTTACCCTCACTCCTCAAAATTAAATCCAGCGCAACAAACTACTTAATTTGCAGATTGTCTACTTGTGCCTGATTTGATTAGTATGTAAATATAAAACAGTCCAGGAAGTAACTCTGCGTCGGAGTTTGAAATGAGAGAAAATAGGTCCGGTAGACCCGGCAGAGCAGACTGCGAGGTTTGACCTCAGCCTTTATCCTGAAGATCCAGCTGAGGCCTTCTTCTGCTATTCTAGGTCATGATCAATCCAAAAAAGGTTAAAAAAATAAAACAACTGGATCTATATTCTGAAGCTGAAGACGTTTCGTCTTCTTTGATGGGAAGCGAAACATCTTCAGCTCCAGAATATAGATCCAGTTGTTTTATTTTTTAACCTTTTTTGGATAGACCAGAACTTAGTTTTACTTAAAAAGCTTGTATTTTTGTTGTCCTTCAACTAAACAGTTTATGATCTTCATCTATTAGTGTTGGGGTTTAACTCTTTACTAATAAAGCAGCGGTAAAGCAGATCCAAGAGGGCTGACAGACTTGTGGCTCAGGGCTCATGATAGACACGTAGATTCAAACCAGAAACCTAATAATGATTTGATTAAACAGATGTGAGGTGATTGTTGTCCTACACACTTTCAACCGTCCAAAAGTTCATTCAGGATATTTTTTATCACCATCCACAGGTGTTTGTGTTCGCATCATTATTGTAGTTTAGGTCTTGCCATATTCCCTTCATTGTGCTTAGCTCCTTTCTTGTTCCTTGTGCTTTTTCATCTGTACATTTTGGTTTCTTGACTTGGATTAGTGTTTGTTTTTCCCAGAAGTCATCTAAATCTTTGCGCTCTTTCAAACTTAATAACTTTTCCGCTTTCAGACAAAGTCACTGATGCTTCTATGTTTTTGGCTTAAACCAGTTATTTCAGCTTTTTCTGATCTTTCACTTTTTTATATAATCAGTTATACTTTTAATAAAAATAATCTAATTTCTCCAAAATACTTTGCATTACCGACATCCCTAAGGAAAGTTGTTGGAGTTCATGACATCACTTGTGCTGTAACTTTGGACTTTTACAAAGATCTTCCTCCACCCACAAATTTAGTCTTACATATCAGAATATAGCTTTTTCTGTCCAGCTCTCTTATATATACAGTTTCACTTATGCAGGGTGAAACTGTGAAAACTGCAGGCGCAGCTTAATAAGTTAAAATTTCATTCCAACAGTTTATTTATTTCAGTAGGCTAATTCACTTCAAACACAGAACTCATATATAAATTCATTCCACAGAATACGGATTTGTTCTTTTAATTTAATTAGTTAAGGCTTACAGCTAGAATTATATTCCCTAGAAAACTAGAATATTACACAAGGGAGTTTCAATACTAAAATAATGTCCTTCTGGAAGTAGGCTGTATTTTTTCCTTCCAATCAACTTTCCATATAAAAACTGGGATATGGCATTCTGGCCAATGTGTGGCTTAACCTCCATTACTTCCTTTGCCTAAACATTTTATAATGTAGGCAAAATCCACATCCCTTTGCACTGCAAATGTCCTGTTATTTTGAAGACAGACCTGCTGTGACACCTGGATGGAAATGTAATCACAATAATCCATCGGCTGCATTTCACCGTTTCAGCCAGCAAAAAAGCTCCCCAATGCTTCAGCGCCATCAATTTTTATTTCCTTATGTTTAAAGTAAAAGCGAAAACCAGCAGAAAGAGAAGCAGGTGGCTAGCTGAGTTGAGCAATTCTCCATTAAACCGTGTCCAATGTCTCCAGACTTATGTCCTCGACTTTCCTGGATGGAAACACAAAGAATGTGGGCATTCACGAGTGTGGTCACAAAGAGACTCTGAGCCCGGAGGAAACTCCAGCTGTAAAGACAAAAGAAGAACGTTGAGGTCTCATAAATAATGTTTTAGAGATGCAGCTGTCACGCCTACTTTCAACAACAACAACAAGCACCGCTTCCTTGAAGACAACCACACGCAGACGGATGTGTGTCTCAGTCAGAGACGGCACTTTTCCCACTGATGCTGATTGTTGGTGCTTTGCTTTTAAGGAGTTTTCAGGCCTTAACGTCCAAAAAGATGCTGCGTGGAAGTACTTTAATGGTGTTTGGGTTGAACTTTGGACAAAGGAGACACACACTGAAAAGATCCCAGGATGTAACACCACGATGAGACAGAAAAAACACTATTCCAGTGAACTACTCTGACAACATTAAAGCCACGATACAGTCTGATTTCAGAAAAAAAAAAATCTCAAATAAATGATCTCACTTATTGGGTCAGTTGATTTATGACATTTTCTTATTTATTTTTACATATTTACCAATTTTTTTAAACAATCACATTAAGTTTTTACAAACCTTTGACTCAACCCTAGAACCGTTTCACAACAGCACACTGTTAAAATGTATGATTTGCGTTTATTTTCACGTTTATTTAATGTCAAATAAATCAAAACTCTCCCTTGCCGGCTGTTAATTTTTTATCTCGGTGCTCAATTTAGCCGTTGGTGCATCCCTATTTTTCATAAAAAACAGAAGGACAGATACCCAAAGTTATTTGTTAGTGCTAAATGTTTGCAAGCTCGAGTTTCCGTGTGCTTCTACTTCTGAACTGCTACAGAATTATCTCCAAAAAGCGTCTCTCTGGATTGATACAGTTTGTTGAATAAAAACAAAACTGATGTAATAGTTTTAGGACCAATGAAGGATTGTTTAAAAGTTAGCACACAACTTCAGCTGCTTGTAACCACTGATCAGTCCCATATTCTGGGTGTACTGATGGACTCAAACCTGAACCTTCAAAGGCATCTAAAGAGAATTACAAGGTCGGCCTTCTATCACCTGTAGAACATTTCCAGGATTAAAGTGCTAATGTCTCAACAGGATCTTAAAAAACAATTGTATGCATTTAGTTTTAGTCAACAAATTTTTTTTTACCATTGTCTAATTTGGTATGTTATATAAAAACTCAAATTTTAACTGGTGTGTAAAAGCTTAAAATTTTTGTCCTGGTTTACTGGAGATTAGTCATGAAGAAACCTGCTGCGTTCAGCGGCGAATATGAACACAAATACATTTTAGTGACATTTATTTATATTTTTTTTTGCTAAGCAATAAATTAAAAATCCAATAATCTGCTAAGAAAAGTATTGTTTTATAAATCCTTGCTAATTGATATGTGTGTCCAAGTCTGTTTTTTTTTTTTGTTTAAAAGTCATTAAATGTTTGTGGCCCTATTTACTAGGATACTAAAATGAAAGCAAATACGTGTGACTAACAAAAGAAAAAAATCACAACATTTTTACATTTAAAAGGCTAATGCATGTTTCATTGAAGATCTCATCTAAAATAAATCTCAAAACGCTTTCATCTGTATCAGCACCATTTGCCTATTTTCTACCATTATTCAATTCAATTTAATTCAGTTTTACTTATATAGCGGCAATTCATGAAACATGTCATTTCAACGCACTTTACAAAGTCAAATTCAATCGTATTATACAGACTGGTCAAAAATGTCCTATAATTTCCTATTTTGCGGTTGGGGCCACACACAATTATTTCACTTTACACATACCTGCTGTAAATAATTAGAAACTTCTTCAAGACTGTACACCTGTAAAATGCTTCGTAAAAGTGGATAAAAACAGTGATTTCTTAAGAGCCTTCAATTGAATTTCATGTAAAAAGACAAACACCTCGTTTGAACTCCTCACAGTTTTAAAACTGCGATTTAAAAGCATGTTTCCCAGAGTAAATTCACTCAGCTGATGTCAACGATTACTGTGCATTTATTACCAAGAAGGCCTGTAATTGTTCATCTGTGAAGCCCCGAGGATGTGACTGATTTGACCTCGTTAAGCTGCATGTGCGTCAGTGGCCGTGGACGAGAATATCACAGTCAAATTTTATCTTTATAACCAGCACTTTCCCCTCAGAGGGCAGCTAATGGCGCAGAACGTCCAGGTAGCAATTTGGGCCAGTTGTGGTTTGAATACATCCGACTGTAATCTGAAAGCTCACGCGTAAACTCACACACAGAAGAATACTACAAGGAAATTGTGTTTAGAATACTGTGGGAAAGGAATAAAATTTTTATAAAAGTCAATGAAAGGACACAAGAGGATATTTTTACCAAAAATAAGTTATCCCTGAACTAAAATACTCGAGATGAATCAAACGTGTTGTGGTTGTGTTTTGAAACACTCAGCTGGGCCAAACAGAACCAAAACACAGAATTAAAGAAACAATATTCTCTCTGCATGAAGTTATAGAAATATTCTGAATTGGTACGGTCCAATTTCAGGGAAGGGTCTGAAATCCTGATGTAAGATATTTTTTTTCACATTATTTATGATAAAATATATTTTGTAACAGTATAAATATGTGTAATTCTGAATATATAAAGGCTTTATTCCCCACTTAACTTGTTAATTTTTAGGAGGTAAACCTTAACTGAATGAATCAAAATCCTCCTTTTGGTCATAACCTGCAGTATTTGCAGTTGTTTGCTTAAGTAATAGTAATAGTAATATCATCTTTATTGTCATTGAAACATACATTACAACAAATGTGTTCTCTGCTTTTAACCCATCACCCTAGGGGAGCAGTGGGCTGCCATGTGCGGCGCCCGGGGAGCAATCTGAGGTTAAGGGTCTTGCTCAGGGACCCAGAGTGCCGGGACCGGGGATCAAACCGGGTACTTGCATCCTTCTCTGACTGCAAGCGACAGTCAGGCTAAAGCATTAAGCTTTATCTTCGATGTAGTTCCCAGATACAAAAACAGCTGTCCGCACTTTACTCTGGATTCACGACTTCTTTAAAGAGATTGTTTTTTTTACTTGGCCAGTGAGATCAAGACGTTCATGCCTGCGTCCTCCCCAATGTACTCTTGGAAGCTTTCGACAAGAGATGCTGCTGCACCTAGAGTTTTGTAGCTCTGAGGTCAAGGGGATTACAGGCGTTGATGCGTTTTAAGTAATTTAGGTTTGTTTCATGCATTCTCCACGTGTAAATAATAATTCATACTGTGGTTCATTGGAGTCTCAAAGCATTAAAAAGACCCACTGACTGATGTTATTGACTTTATTTCTCTTGTACTCTTAAATTACTTTAGATCAGGGCATGAAATGCTCCTCTAAGCCTACTTCATGTTGTCAGACAGGTTCCATATAAGTAATTACTTAATCAGCCTTGAGTGTAATGAATGAAACAAAACAAAATAAGGTTAATTCCTGATTTAACAACGGGTGGGGAAGTTATACTGTCACACTGGGCCAGGTTAGTTTGGACACACCTGCTCTCAGACTCTACTTTTGACTCGTGGTTATGATCTGTTTTCATTACTTATTTTGTCTCCTTCCTCCTTCCATTTTGTACGCCCCTGCTTATGAAACATGTTTTTATTTACTTTTTGGTCGACAAAGCTAAATTATGGTTTTCACAACTTGCCTCTTTGGGTCCTGCTCTTTAACTTCCTGTTCTGCTCTTTAACTGTGTCTAAATACAGTTTTGCGTGAGGGTAGGGTGAAGCTTTCCACTATGCTGGTCTATTAAAAAGCCTGGTCTGTTTTCACAATTACAGCTGAATGTTGTCGCATGTGGGAGGAAAAACAAAACGTGGAAATGAACTGCTGTGGGAGTCCAGTTGGTCAATCTGACGCTGACTGTGTGACTGATCAGGAGAGGTGTTGAAGACGGAGGTTCCTGTTTATGATCTGGAAAGTGAGTGTGTGAAGGAAAATCCGGAGAAAACAAACACGTTCTCTGTGTAAAGAGGAGAATAAAAGCAAGTGGAGGAGGAGGACCTCTCTTCCGGATAGATAATTACACATTTTAATGATGAAAGATGAAATGTGAGCGATGACAGCCTTATTTTTTTGCTTTGTTTGTCCTTTAAATTATTTCTTACGACACGAACCCAAGGGGACATAACGCACTGAAAGGGAATTTGCTCAAGCTCTTTAACCTTCCCAGCAACAAATCAAATCATCAGTAACATGCATGATTGTTATGTTTTATGTCATCCGGCCTTAAATGAGCACTGCTGTCTGTGCTGGCTGTTTAATTAACTTTAAAACAAATATAGAACAATGCATTTTTTTTTACTCTGGTTTTCATGTTTAGTCTCTCATTTTATGCCATAAATTTGGAAGAAACTGATTTTAAAAATTAAATATTGTGACACGAGTGTGCATAAAAACACAGTGTGGTCCACAAAAGATTTTTAGTTGTTGTAATTTTTAAGCACAAAACTATTTTAAGTACAAAATTAGAGGCTCAGTGAAAATGGATGTTATTCAGTGGAAGACATTGGAATATCTCAACAATATTACAGTGTTTAGAACATAATTTATGGACTAAGTGCTTTAATGCGTTTATAATATGAAGCAAACAACCACATGAAATCTTTCTAGTAGACGACAACAACACAATAAAACATTGCATGATTCAGCTAACTTTGAACATGCTTTCAAATTTTATTTCTATGAACTTATTTCCTTGAAAATGTACAGAATTCAATTTCAGGATTTTTTAGTTCTGAAAAAGTTCATTTTGTTTGATGAAATATTTGTATTTCTAATTTTTTCCCTGTCTGGGTCAGATGTATTAGTCAAACTGTTCCTAGAACATACTTGTTCACATGTATTTATTTATTTTAAAGAGCAATCTTGGACCATCTATATTTGGAGTCTAACAGTCAGTTTTCTGGTCTACAGAACTCTGTGTTAAAAGGTTCAGATTTGTAAGTAAAACTGTGAGAACTCTTCACGCTCCACAGAACTAAACTCCTGTGGGCAGGAAATCTAGGCTCGCAATCTGCCTGAAAAACACGTAATACACCGACTCTCACCGAGAAAAGATTTTACTGACAAGCATGTCTGCACTGCCAGATGTGTACAAAACCAGATCACCGCACTTAAGTGCAGTCTAATTGGCACTACCGTGAAGATAAATAGATTTTTTTTATTCCTGTTTACAGCTTGTGGTTGATTAGGAAACTAGATTGGATCACTTAGAAACCCGATTCATCACGAGTTTATTGTTCGGATCAATGGATGGTCTGGACACCTTTTCCACTGAAAAATGCTAATGGTTTAAGAAATTCTGTATTTTTTTCTCTTTTATAGGTGGATTCAAGTTATCATGTGATCATAAGAACTGTAGCAGGTTGGTTGTGCCACCAGAAATGAACCGTAGCTTCATGGAAAACTAGGGTGTAAACCAGCCATCCTGCCCCAAGAGCCGCTTTGCAAACCGTGTAGCATGGAGTTTGATGAGTGCCCATGAGGCAGACACCCTTTCCTCTTTGATAAAGCGTATAGTTCGAGTGGTTTAGGTTATTCTGAGCCATCTCTGGGGTCATCTTGTTATAGGCTCGGACTGTTGTATCCTCCTGTTATCCAATTTGCATTATTTGTTTTTATCAAACTGTTTAACTTTATGTTCTGTTTTGTTTCCTCTTCATACATCTGGCCTGGCGTTCCATTTAGCTCTAACATCCTCGAGGGAAGCATAAGCTAAACTACAGCCGACAATTACTTCATGTTCTCTTTCTATAGATAATGCACTCAGTGTTTAACCGTCTCTCTCGCAGACATAGCTAATGTGCTGAGCTTTTACTGCCCTTTTTATTCTCCAGTCTTCAAAACGGACTCAGATATTGCCTCTCTCTGCTTGAGGAAGCCACTAAAGTTCTTCCTAATCTGGCAAGGCAGATTGATAAAGTGTAGCACTCTCCATTCTGCACATTATGCATGTGGGACTTGCTCCCATCAAATTCTTAAAACTCCAGTTGGTCGCGGCAGATGGCCATTCACTCCAAGTCTGGTTCTGCTGGAGTTTTCCTCTCCACTGTCGCTACATGCATGCTCAGAATGAGGGATCGCTGCAAAGTCAACAACACAACGCAGGCGACTGTCCGCTGACGCTGTACGCTCATCCAGGAGGAGTGAATGCTGCAGGTCAGAGACTCAATGCAATCTGCTGGGCTTCCCTAGATAAAAAAACTTGACTAATTTGAATAAATTGAATTTGAGGACTTGAACATAGTTTGATTTGGAATCTGCATGATTGGATTATTTTTTTTCTATAAAGTGCCTTGAGAAGTGTTTTGAATTGGCACTAGATAAACTGAAATAAAAGCAGAATTGAGTGAGTGGTATTAATACCATAAATTATTTCTTCTCCATCCAGCATCCTTGGTGATCTCAGCATCATGCTGTGTGGTGCTAGACTGGCAAGGTGGTCAAACTTAAAGGGTAAACGGACAGGAGGATTAAGCTGAAAAGGTTTTATAGATGGAGGTAGAGGTTCACCTTCGATTAGGACAATGACGCTTAACATACAGCAGCTGTGACAGGACGTCTTTCAAAGGTAACTGTGTTTGGCTGTCAGGATTGTTACTATAGTTTTGTGGCGTTCCCTAATCAGACCCATAAGACTAAGAATTAAACCACATTGCAGATAATTTATTCAGTATCACATTTTGATACTTCAAGCACCAATGGTCTTTTCAAACATTTGTTTTCCCAGGTGCAATTGGCTGACATGAGGGCACTCAAAAAAAGTTTCCCTATAGCAATAATGCAAGTAGGCCTGAATAACTTTGATGCTAATGTAGTTGACAGTGCAGCCAATTGTAGTTTTGTACTGTTAAGGATCATGTGAGGCAGCCCACAAACAGTAATATGGAAGCCATATGAACAGGGTCTGTGCATGACTTATGTCCAGTAAGCACAAAAATTAACCCTTATAGCCAAGCATTTTCATGTTACCATCACATAATGTGAAATATACTCAGTGGGACCACTGACTAGATTGGACTGTATTGCCACAGTCAATTATTGGGAAATCACATAATTGCACATATTGCCAATTAATGCTTTGGTTGGTCAAAATTAAATGTAGCAGCAGCTTATAACTTGACCTTACCCAATTTAACTGTATTCTACTCAGGGTAGGTTAACCCTTTCTGAAAAAGGGTCCTGCAGGACAGTTTCAAATAATGTCAAGAATATTGAATTTCTAGACCCAAATGGATCCCCCACATTTCACAGACCCTCCCTCTGGCATGAGAGAGGGGGGGGGGGCACAGTGGGAGGTTAATTAAAACAAACCAGCACTGCTGTGGTACACAGGTGGCTTAAAACTGTCAGACTGGAACCACAGCTGCTACTACTATGGTGTCATCCAGACTGTAAGGAAAACATTTGCAGATCAACTAAGAAAACAGCAAGGATTTACTTAAACTCTGATTTAATCCAATTTCTCTTAAAATGCACAGATTTAATTTCCTTCTCATAAAACCTGCCATGTTGAGTGGAGTAAAAGCCAGAGCAATTTACAGATTATCTGCTGCAGTAGTTTCCACCAACAGTGGATGAAGTGGCTTAAACCCCAAAAGGTAAAAATACAAAATATTTCAGCAAGAATAGACCTTCACCAACAGACTAGACAGAACCTTGAGGAAACAAGAATAATTATAGGAGGATTTGGTGCAGAGCAAAAGCAGTATATATACTATGAGGCAAGGAAGAGAGATGCCAGGTAAATCAGAAGAGGCAATCAGTGAAGATGAGCTGCAGCTGAAGCAGAGCAATCAGGGGAGATGTGGAGCAGCGGAGACAAAAGACAAGAGCAGAGTGGAGGAGGGAAAAAAAGACAAACATGAATGGAGCTGAACAAGAAACCCTGAAGAAAATGTCAAGCAGAGATCTAACAGGATAAATGTAAAATGGTCACAAATAAAACACAAAGGAATAAAAAAAAGAAATAAACCAAACAAAGAAAAGTCTAAGGAAATTATACGGTAACACCTTACTAGCAATAATGAACAGAGGCAAGATCCAGCAATAAAATGATCAAAGTGAAGACAGACGAAAATCAAAACAGATTTTTCTGTTTTTGTTTTCTCTAAAAACGTCCTCTACCGATCATAGGCCTGTTCAAAATAACCCCTGACCCGTCATTCCTACAGACGCCATCATCTGTGCGTTCTCTGTTCTGTCACAGAAAAAAAAGCCACCGGCTCAGTGATGCTGAGGCATGACGGAGAATCTTCCTCCGTCAGACACACGATCGAGTCTATTTAAGATGGATGATGAAGCAAAACGTGTCAATTTCTAAAAACCAGAGGCGCCAGACAGGAAGTCAGACACAAGAAGTGTAAAGCAGCTCCAGTCCATTTCAGAATCAAAGAGGGGAAAGGGGCGCGGCCGGATGCATGGCTGGTTGGCGGCATCTCACAATATGACTATATATATATATATATATATATATATATATATATATATATATATTTAGAATATGCACTTCTAAGATGCTTGTTTGTCAGCTAAAAAGTACCTTTTTAAGAAAAACAACCTTCAAGCTGGTATTACGCATACTTTTCATTTAACCCTCATTTCTGCATGAGAAATTAAGCTTTTTTTTGGTCTGATGCAATATTCTAATCTTAAATACCGTATTTTATTAACCAGGTGATAAATCAATAAAATCATAAGTAACAGAAATAAAGGCTTTAAAAGATCATCAGTTGGTTTTAATAGACATAGTTCAAAATGTAACCTCATAACCATATAGCAAGCTGTCTCATAAAGTGCATTTGATTATTTCAAACTCTGTAAAACAAGACTATTCATTTTGATTTGTTGAAACCTTTTATATTTGGGACTTATCTACAGATTTGTAGAAAAGCTGTTCATAAGGTAAAAGGGTTCACTTGAGAGTTCAGATGTGTTGCTGTGTTAAGTTTTGCAACTGTTCAAGCTCAGGTGCACACGGATAACGACTCTAAAGCCGCAGTTTTATCACTGAAATCGTCCGCAACCAAACATGTGCTGCAGTCTGTCTGGAAGCAGGGGCGTGTTTTTTTTTTTTTCTTGTTTTTTTCATGCTTCGAGGTTGCAGACAGTCCGGCGAGGGCCCCGGTGACCGAGAGGCTCAAACCGTGACCGACGTCCGACAGCACAGCTATGGGTCAGGCTACACAGAGACAGAGAGGGGGACGACTACCGAGGCAGAAGATGTTTTAATGATCTAAAGACAAAGAAACGCTGCAGAGGACCTCCCAAAAAAAATGCAAGATTGCTGCAAGACACTGGGGTGTTTGTCCCTTTAAAATTAATCTTTTTCCAAAGCAAACGTGTAATTCTCCTGAGTTATCTTGTTTAAAACAATCTGACAAAGAGAGGATTTATGAGATGGTTGATTTGGCTCACTGTCCGTGGCGCCATTCTGACAGAGGATGGCAGGAATCTCCCGAAAGCATTAATCAGAGCTAAATTAAAGAGTTCAGTGATTATCTTTTCTTCTAACTAACCAATATTTTGATCATCTCCAAAAAGAATAAAAAATAATTGGACTGATTAAACCTAAGCTGGACAATTATACCCTGAACAGAGGTTCTTATTTCATATCATGAAAAATCCACTTTTTTAGCCCTTGAATACATTTTGTTGCGTACTTGGAATCTGTAGGAGGGCAGAAGAGTGGATTGTCGTCTATCCAGGTGCTGCGTAAATATCTTTAAATTCTGTTTGAGTCATATTTTTGAAACTGATCAGTTATCTCCATTTCTTTGTTATGTTTTATAAATTATTGCATCACAGTAGTTGCTGCAGAGCTTCAAAACAAGGACGTGGACTTCTGCAAATGTGCCATTTTTATTTTTTGCTGAGAAATGAGGAAATCAGACCAAAGCACTGCCGTTCCACTTTATGTAGACCACAACTGAATGATTTAAATGTGAAAAGAAAAGCATTAAAAAGCATGATATGTCCACTTTAAAACACAATTTCTAAATGTAAGGCAACTTTATTGAGTTTAGTTTAGGGGAAAAAAAGGCTTTTTTGTTTTGACATTGAAGACACTTTTATTGAGACAGCAGTGAATCAATGGAAAAACTGAAGAGTTAATTTTATTTGTTTTCTAAAATAATATTATATATATATATATATATATATATATATATATATATATATATATATATATATATATATATATATATATATTGCTACAACTTCTTCTCAGCTTTAGATCAACCAATTTTTTTTTTTTTGGTTGGTGAAAAACGAGCTACCACTGCCTAAAAATCTGTCACCTCTGATTGATTTTGGGAAAAACTACAGAGAAGGAGTTCTCCTCTTCGTGCCTCTTCATATTTAATAATTGTATCTCTTGGCTGCATCATCTTGTAGACTGACAAGAAGCAGCTGGAGGCTTATTTCTGGGACAAAAACCCCGGCATTCCCCTCTTGATTGCAGCTACCGCCTCGTGAAAGAAGCACTAAACTGAATCAAAGGGAAGATTCAATGCAGAGAACAATTTTTACATTCATTCAGGATGCCTAATGTCCTGGTTCTGAGTTTAAGTGATATTTCTTTGTGCTAAATGTTAGGGGTATGAAATTTTGACCACAGTTATTGTTGAATTTTTAGGAAATTATTTTAAAAAACACCCTTTGCCTATGCCTAATCCTAACACCTCCACTGACATGGCCTCTCAGAGACACATCGGAGCTGAAAGTGGGTCATCACTGGGTCTTTTAACAGGATACGGATCCAAATCACCACAGAAATGACAGAAATTCAGCCTGTGAAACCTGTGTGATCAGCTGAAGACACTGTCAGAGAGGACAATTTTAGGACAATATAGTGAAAGTTATAAAAGACTCAGTGCTATCCTCTAGGCAGAGAAGCTGGATTTGTTTTAATGCCTGTACCAGCCTGGATTAAGAGACCAGAATAGTCAAATGAAGCTCAATAAAAATGTTGCTCAACACTGAAACTGAAGCAGACAGAGGCCTTTCTGTCTGAGCTGTTAGGGAGGAAACGCAGGCGTCACTCAGCGCCAGGACGTCCTGACGGGCCGCTGAGCCCTCAGAGCAATTATAAGGTGAGACGAGAAGAAGAGCAGCATGTCAGAACACCTGAAACACTGGGTTTACTGTAATATTTTATTTCACGCCGTGGGACTGGTTGAGATCTTCATAAATGTGCTAAATATATGTGTGCTGTTTTGTGTCAAATGTCAAGTAAACTGTTCATTTAGTTGGGGAATGCGGAGCTGTTCAAAAAGCCACAATAATTTTCGAATAATAGAGTACATAAAATATATAAACCTCTGTTGATACAAGTATTTTTGAAGATGTGGAACATTTTTGGTTGGAACAGGTGGAAGAAAAAAACATTAAATTTTTGAGGATCAGCAAAAGATGTCTGAGAGAGAGCCATAAAAAAACAGGACCAGAATAGTGGAATTGAAACTTCGGAACCACACTGTGCTCCAGACAAAACAGCCAGATGTGAAGCATGTGGGAAATGTTATTTATTACCTGTTGAAGTTTTGTTTCGTCACTTTAACAAGAAAGATTCAACCAACAAGTTACCAAAAAATGATTCTGAACAAGAAAAAACAACTCTTTTTATTAATTTTAATCTGGCACATCTTCTCTTCCTCTGAACTTGAAGGGCATTTGATATTTCTGCTACTCCAGGCTTGTAGCTCAGGATAATTCAATTTAAAAAAGCTTTCCCATTTCTTGAAATAACTTTTCTTTCCTTCATATGGCTCATATAAAAGAAAAGAAATGACACTGAAAAGAAAAAATGTTCTCACCTGATGAACTTCATGATCATAAGCAACACTTGCAGTCAATTTGGTGGTCTGGCTGTTGACTACCTGCCCAAACTGTCAGTAAGCCATGAAATATATTATTTTTCATTTTCTCAGCTGTGGCTCGATCCTGCCCTCAAAGATTTCAATAGTTTCATCATCTTAGTTTATAAGTGTGTTTTAAGCACTATTTTAAATCCGTTACATGTAACATTACATTTAATTTGCATAATTTCTCTCTTGTGATAAAATCCCATCAAAATTTAATGTTTGTGTTTTATTGCTCTGCATTTACATCTTTGGGATGGGTGAAAAAACTAGACACTATTAAACAAATATAAAATAGATGCTAAACGACAAACAGAATGACAGCTGTTCAAGACATGGATTTCTCTGAAAAAAAACACATATTCCACCTGTCACGTTTGTTTATCGATGAACTCAGAGCACACACACACAGGACAAAAGTTTGAGAGGTTTATTGTAAGGAGAATGATTGATGGATGAAGTAACCAGAGGTGCAGGAATACAGGGGCTCAGGGGTGCAGGTGAAGGCAGGAGCTGACAGCTTGGAGAGAGTTCAGCTAAGCTGGAAGGCTTGGCACTGAACCAAGTCTTCTCAGAGTGGCTAGTCAGGTTAGCAGAACTTGAGAGACACCAGGGCACAGAGCTGAGGTTCTCCAGGGCGGCTAGTCAGGTTAGCAGAACTTGCGAGACACCAGGGCACAGAGCTGAGTTTCTCCAGGGCGGCTAGTCAGGTTAGCAGAACTTGAGAGACACCAGGGCACAGAGCTGAGTTTCTCCAGGGCGGCTAGTCAGGTTAGCAGAACTTGAGAGACACCAGGGCACAGAGCTGAGCTTCTCCAGGGCGGCTAGTCAGGTTAGCAGAACTCTGGAGACACCAGGACACAGAGCAGAACCTCTCCAGGAGCAAACAGTGAACAAATAGTCTTTAGAGTGACTGGCAGGACTAACCTTTACAACAGGAGCAAAACAAAGCTTCCAAGGCAAAACGGGAACTGGCATGGAGAGGTGTAGAATGATGATGGACCAGCACTAAAGTGAGGCAGAGGGAGGTTTAAATAGAAAGACTAACAGGTGAAATGCATCTGACTGAATAATTACTAACAGGTGTGACTGACTGCAAGGAGAGTGGAGTGAAGGCTGAGTGGAAGGGAAGGAGGAAACTAAAATTTAACAAATTAAAACCCAAACAAGGTGGAAAAACTGAGAATAGTAAACCAAAGCCGAATCAAAACTAAACCATGACATTACCCCCCCCTCAAGGCCGGTCTCCGGACGGCCTAACAGATTAAACAACCACCAGGGTGGGTGGAGGGTGGTACGGATGGCGGGCTAAAAATCAAACAAAAACTACCCACTCAGGGCGATCCAAGACAAAGTAAAAACGAAAGCGGACTAAAGGGGTTTCTAACAACCCCTGGTAGGCAAAAACAACGCGTCTAACAGATGCTGACAAGCGAGCATCGCCACCAGGCTAACGGGCAAGATTAGACGCACAAATGCTAGAGGGAAGGAACGGGCGCACGAAAACGCCAGAGGGAAGGAACGGGCGCACGAAAACGCCAGAGGGAAGGAACGGGCGCACGAAAACGCCAGAGGGAAGGAACGGGCGCACGAAAACGCCAGAGGGAAGGAACGGGCGCACGAAAACGCCAGAGGGAAGGAACGGGCGCACGAAAACGCCAGAGGGAAGGAACGGGCGCACGACAGCGCCAAAGGGAAGGAACGGGCGCACGACAGCGCCAAAGGGAAGGAACGGGCGCACGACAGCGCCAAAGGGAAGGAACGGGCGCACGACAGCGCCAAAGGGAAGGAACGGGCGCACGACAGCGCCAGAGGGAAGAACGGGCGTACGACAGCGCCAGAGGGAGGAACAGGCGTACGACAACGCCAGAGGGAAGAACAGGCGTACGACAACGCCAGAGGGAAGAACAGGCGTACGACAACGCCAGAGGGAAGAACAGGCGTACGACAACGCCAGAGGGAAGAACAGGCGTACGACAACGCCAGAGGGAAGAACAGGCGTACGACAACGCCAGAGGGAAGAACAGGCGTACGACAACGCCAGAGGGAAGAACAGGCGTACGACAACGCCAGAGGGAAGAACAGGCGTACGACAACGCCAGAGGGAAGAACAGGCGTACGACAACGCCAGAGGGAAGAACACGCCGGGGCGTGAGGGAAACGCCGGGGCTTGGGGAAGAGAACGCCGGGGCGTGAGGGAAACGCCGGGGCACAAGGGAAGCAGGAACATCTAAAATGCCAAGGAACAAGAACGGAGGGCGTACTAACACGCCGGGGAACCGAGGGCGTCCTAAGACGCTGGGGAACCACAAATCAGAGGGCATCCTAACATGCCGGGGAACCAAGAATCAGAGGGCGTCCCAACACGCCGGGGAACCGAGAATCAGAGGGCGTCCTAACACGCCAGAGAGCCAAGAATCAGTGGGCGTCCTAACACGCCAGAGAGCCAAGAATCAGTGGGCGTCCTAATACGCCGGGGAACCGAGAAACAGAGGGCGTCCTAACACGCCAGGGGACTAAGGAACTAAGAGGCCAAAACAAAAACCAAGGAAGCTCGAACCAGCCAAAGCTAAGGAGCATGAAACAGCTCAGGGCCAGGGGTCAGAAATCTAAGCGAGCGCTAAGACCTAAGGAGCGCTGGAAACTAAGAGCGCAGGACAAAAATAAAGAATCAAACCAAGAACTAGAAAATAAGGCAAAACTAGAGCAGGGATAATACCACAAAAGAAAAACTAAGGCAAAACATAAAATCAAAACACTAAAGCAGAAAATGAAACTAAAGCTAACTACAAATAAAGGAAAAAACAAGAAAAACTAGGACTTGAACAAGTACACTAACGTGACAACCAGAGAGCTAAAGCTAAAATGACAAAGCTAAGCAAACCTAGAAAACTAAGGCAAAATCTAGACTCCTAAAACAGAGCAGGGAAAACAAAAGCAAACAAAGACTAAGAACTCTAAGAAACGAAGAACCCCCTAACTAATTCCAAAACTGAGGAATACTAAATAACTCTAAACTAAGGCCGAGCTATAACAAAATAAACAGAAGGCACTGGCCTTAAGGGCGCAGGCAAAAACGGCTGCTAAGCAAAAGAAACGTCTTGGTGGAGGTCGTCCTGGACGAGGCAGGCGGCGGAGCAGCATCGCCCGACTAAACCCTCGAGGAGGGCGGCCCCGACAGGGCAAAGTCAAGCGGCCCGGAGACCGCGGTCGGCGGCTCCGGCCGAACAGGAAAGTCTGGTGCGGGCGTCGTGGAGGACGACCCCGGCATGACGAACCCGAAACAGGTGTAGCACCAACTAAGGCCTCGGCCTGAGGCAAAACTGCTCCCTCGGAGGCCTCGGCCTGAGGCAAAACTGCTCCCTCGGAGGCCTCGGCCTGAGGCAAAACTGCTCCCTCGGAGGCCTCGGCCTGAGGCAGGGCGGCTCCCCCGGAGGCCTCGGGCTGAGGCTCGTCGGCCGGCGGATTTATTCTCTTGGCGGCCGGCAGAGCGGGGCCTTCGGCGGCCGGCAGAGCGGAGCTTTCGGCGGCCGGCAGGGCCTGACGGGGTTCTCTGGCGGCTGGCAGAGCGGGGCTTTCGGGTGGAGGCGGAACCATCTCCTCGGCTACCTTGGGCGCTGCCGGGCTACAGGCTTCAGAGGGCGGGTCCTCCCGAACCCCCTCACGGGACTTAAGCGGCAGCGGGTCCCCGGAGGCCTTAACGCGTCGGAGTGCCCGACGTCTTAGCCGGGAGGAGCCAGACGGGGAGACAGGGTCTGTCAGGGGGGTGGCAGCAGGCCCACGGGGAAGAAGGTCGTCCCGGTCTCCGTAATAAAAACTCCACAGCTGGTCCTCCTCGACGTGTGGGGCTCTGTTGGATGGAACATCGAGCTTTACTCGGGGGGCCAGCTGCGAGTCATAGAGGTGGTGACCAAGGCGATGAATGGATCTCCGGCTTCTCTTCTCGTGCTCCGGGGTAGCGGTGACAACACCCACGTAAAACACCTGGGGAGTGGGGTCGGCCTTGATCGGCGGCGCAGGGTCCCGGGCAGAAGCCATCCTGGCATACCTCTCTCTCCTCAGGCGTTCGCACATGTCCAGGTAAGCGCGGACCTCCGGGGTGTCAGCCCCTGCAGGTAAGTCCCATGTGGTGTCTGAGTTCATCTTTGGCTGGTCCATACTGTCAGGTTTGTTTATCGATGAACTCAGAGCACACACACACAGGACAAAAGTTTGAGAGGTTTATTGTAAGGAGAATGATTGATGGATGAAGTAACCAGAGGTGCAGGAATACAGGGGCTCAGGGGTGCAGGTGAAGGCAGGAGCTGACGGCTTGGAGAGAGTTCAGCTAAGCTGGAAGGCTTGGCACTGAACCAAGTCTTCTCAGAGTGGCTAGTCAGGTTAGCAGAACTTGAGAGACACCAGGGCACAGAGCTGAGGTTCTCCAGGGCGGCTAGTCAGGTTAGCAGAACTTGAGAGACACCAGGGCACAGAGCTGAGCTTCTCCAGGGCGGCTAGTCAGGTTAGCAGAACTCTGGAGACACCAGGACACAGAGCAGAACCTCTCCAGGAGCAAACAGTGAACAAATAGTCTTTAGAGTGACTGGCAGGACTAACCTTTACAACAGGAGCAAAACAAAGCTTCCAAGGCAAAACGGGAACTGGCATGGAGAGGTGTAGAATGATGATGGACCAGCACTAAAGTGAGGCAGAGGGAGGTTTAAATAGAAAGACTAACAGGTGAAATGCATCTGACTGAATAATTACTAACAGGTGTGACTGACTGCAAGGAGAGTGGAGTGAAGGCTGAGTGGAAGGGAAGGAGGAAACTAAAATTTAACAAATTAAAACCCAAACAAGGTGGAAAAACTGAGAATAATAGTAAACCAAAGCCGAATCAAAACTAAACCATGACACCACCTTTATTGCAATTTTTATGATGCTCTCCTCCTGTGATCTTTGATGGTTTTAAATGTTTTTAACATAAGAATATTTTGTGTTTTATTAGTTTAATGATGTACGGTAGAAAAATGCTGGTTTGCCAAAATCTGTGAAAGCCCTGGAAACATTGAAAATGGTAATAGAGTGGAAAGAAAGTATGTTACCGAGGCATAACTCTGCGTTTACCCAGCAGAGCTTTATAAGTAAAACTGTTGTCATCCAGGATGGTTAATGACTTAAACCTTAGGGAATACCAGGCTGAGTGAGAATAACACACACTGGAACCCGGTTCCTTTAAGAAGAGGAGCAGCAGGCATTGTTAGTATATGATCATAATCAGTCACATAGACAGAAACACATTACAAAAAAATATGTTATGGCGATCTGTCAAAATGCATTTTTGTGTCCGACAGACCCCAGTGTCCTTAAAATGAGATGCCAAAGATGCTGGGGTGTGTTTTTCATGCAATGTGCAGCAACACCACATGTTGCTGCACATTGCCAGTCAGCTGGCTGAATTAGGGGTCCAATGCCTTCCCCTCACCTAAAAGAAAGACAAATGTGGCAATTTGTAAAAAAGTTTCTGATTGCAAAAACACAGAACATGATCGTGTGGAACCTAAATAAGCAACCGTTAATCACTTTTTCTGCTTTAAACTGCAGTTGCTGTCTAATAGTGACTCTGTAAAGCAGCAGACTGCAGGCTGGCGACCCGACTAATTAACCAGCTGATGTTCTCTACAGTAAGTGTCTTTACTTGAATGCTGCTGACACATTTGTGAGAGACTGTTTATGAAAAGAAAAACAATAAAAATGTGATCGCTAACAATATTATAGGAATATAAATTATTTTGTTCAGTTTGAGTACAACCCAGAGTTTATCAGTTTGAGAAATTGTTTTAAAAGAGCATTAGATTTCAATGGATGAAATAAAATGTAGTGTTTTGTCGTTCTTGAGTGTTTTGTTCAAATTAACCAATCATTTGACTGATTTTGGGTTGCTAGAACTTCAAAATAAGGTAAGGATAGAGCCTGAAAAGTCTATCAGATCTTTATTACCTGTTTTAATTGTTAAATAACAAAATTGGCAATAAAAGTTTACACTGAATGTGTCCTAAGCCAAGTTTATTATTGTCTATTTTAACTGTAAGAAACTGCAAATGTAGTTACGTGGACTGAAGGCTTTAAACAAACAGTTGTAACAAACTGATTCTAGTGATTCAGTACACTCAAAAGAACTGCTGTTCCCATCACGGATAAAATGACCCAAAATCTATGCAGCACTTGGCTAACAGTGTCCAGTTTCATTGTTTCTTTTAGATTACATGACCTTAGTATCCTCTGCTGATGGGAAGGACTCAGGATAGAGGAAGAGCTTAACAGACCTATTTTAGGAGGGTCTATTATAAGATGAGCCTTGATGTTCTCCAAACCCCTAACAAGTAGTCCTGAAGGACTAAAACAAACCACAGAGAGCAAAAACAAGAGGGAGGAGAAAAAAAACACTGTCATTTTCCTAAAATATCATTCAAAATTCATTCAGTCTTACTCTGACAGTGAACCTAGTTCAGGATGAAGCAAATACATTTAGACCATATTTTTATATCTCATTTTGTTCCACTTTAATAGTTCTTGAAGAATAAAGGTTTAAATGTATCACTAACTTAAGCCTTGACTTCAACTCTGACACCTTCCAGCCTGATTAATGCATTTAATTTGGCACAAAGGTCATATTTGTTCCGAGAGAGAAAAATCTGTGTAAAACAAGTGCGTCGGTTTACGGATCTGAAACTGGGCAGCCCTGTGAGGTTCTGCAATAAACTGCGTTGCTGGTTTAGAGGTCTCTCTGTGTTGCTTTGGGAGGTCCTCGGTGAGGCTCTCGGTTGTCTTTTGAAAAGGCCAGATGAGACCTTCGGCCACATTCCTCGTCAGTCTCCTGGGCTGCCGCTCGCCACATCACTGCCTGATGTCCAAATAAACAAGGCCTGCGTGGAAGACGGCCTCCTCGATGCTGCCAAGCCGAACCCGGACAAACCGCACCACGTCTGACGCTCCGAAAATATAGACTGTCCCTTTTTTTTTTAAAACTCCTGTTACAAAAAGTCTTTTCAGGCAAAAAAACAAAATCGTTCCACATGTTGAGACCTCAGCGGCACGTCAGGGAAGATCATACCTGCACCAGCGGACTGTCAGCAGCACTCAGTCTCTCACATATCCTCGTGTTCTGGCTGTCTTTCTAAAGCCCATTAAGATGTTTCTCAGAGGCAAAACCTTTAACTTGTAAATGCATCAAATTGACCTAAACCGCTGCACAGTATAGGGAAAACGAGAATCTGAATATTTTTCTCCATATCAAAGCATTTAAATTTTTATCACAGTACAACTAGAAATTAACAATACGGTTTCTAACACAGCATCTGTTTCAGTGTTTAAGTTAAAATAAATAAATAACTTTTATCACAAACTAATTAGACTTATTTTTTAAACTTTAACACACACGCCCCTTAAACATAGCGGGATACTTTAGATTTCAATTAAAAGGTAAAAAAGTAACACTCTTGACCAGCAATGTAGGCCTATTGATGTACAAAAAACACGCACAGTACTGTTTTAAACACGTTTGAGTGGAAGCCTAATGACAAAGAGATCAAAAGTCAAGCATAAAACAAACGCACTGATGTAAACATTCACATGAAGAGAGGTAACTACTGCAGCTAGGGAGCATTATCCACCAGGAAATAAGTCCTGGATCGACTGGAACTGAAAGGCCACTCAGTGAATAAGTCACTACTCCCAAAGCAACTTAAAAAGATTACAGTTTGAAAATGAACTCAGGGATGTAGACTTTATTTTGAAGGAATGTCCCACAGTTTGATGAAACTTAAACTGAAGTGTTGGGGCCTTAATGAACATAGTTGCAAATATAAATCATCAAGAAGCATCAAAGAAAACATGTGAGAGGCCTGTTTGTAAACTAAATGGTGTTAAAATTCATAGATCCTCCACTTTTCAACCTCAGGTGCAAATTTTTTTTTATTTTAAGAAATCAAAATGATGTTTAAGCTGCTCTTTGACGTCTTGTTGCTAAACACCACAACAATAAAATCTGTCTATGAAAGTCACTTTGAAGCTCTTGACTTTGTGTCGCCCAGTAGAAAGTACACCCGGTCCCATGCAAATCCTCCTTGTCCTTTTGTCCTTCTGCTAGACTTTCAAGTCATATTTGAATCTCAAATAAAAAACACAGGATTTTACGTTTTAAACAAATGACCACATTTACATGAAACCACAAGTCGGATATAGAGATGTGAAACTGGGAGGTATGTTGTGTTTAACAGATTCAGCGGTTGGTAACAATTTATGTTTAGCACTTTTTTTTACCACCATCTGTCAAATTCTAAAAATTCATAAAGGCTGAGTTGTTCAGGAAAACAAATCAGCTTTCTATCTCTACATTCACAGTCCATGAGAACAAATCCTCATAATTTACAGAAATTAACACCGTTTATTGCGTTATTAATGCATTTTTAATACTGTCAGATTATTCAATCTATGAGGGGAAGTTCCCTTTCTAACTGTTTAATCCTCAGTGGATAAAGTTTCTGTATGTGTGAGGCAATTCTTTCACTTTTTTTGTTGTATCATATAACTGATGAGACTTTTCTACTTTACCAACTAATGTTCATATGAGTAGATACGTTTATTCTTTCATGTTAAGTGTGAACCTTTTATATTGGCACACATTTTTCCATCTTGTTTCTCAAAAACCACAAACTGCAGCGTATTTTATTGGGATTTGTGTGGGAATCCATTTCTTCAAACAGGGTCAGAGGTGGTTATAGATCATCACAAGTAAATAATGAATTGAATCCTGCAAGAAAGTCTGTTAGAGGCGGCAAATGACTTGAGACTGGGATGGAAGCTCACCTTCCAGCAGGACAGTGACCCAGAGGAGGATATACAAGAGAAAGGGGTAAGATCAAAACACAGCAATGTGTTAGAATGGCCTAGTCAAAGTCCAGACCTAAATCCAATTAAGAATCCATGACAAGGCTTGAATATTAATGTTTACAGGAGCTTTTTACTAAATCTGACTGAGCTTGAGCTGTTTTGCAGACAAATCAATTGGAAAATAAATCTTTCTGGTTGATGCAAAAGCTGGTAGAGACATACACCCAAGGACTTATAGGTGTATGAGCAGTGAAACCTGGTTACATAAAGTTTAGGTGAAACATTTTAGATTTTTATTTGGACAATCTCTCCACAAACGAGCTTAATTTTACTTCTACCTCACCAGTTTACCTTGGTCTATCACACAATGTCCCAATAAAACACAGTTAAGTCTGTGGTAGACGAAATGTGAATGAGGCATACTGTAAAAAGACTTTTGCAAGACACAACAATGTAATCTAGTAATTTATTCCACGCTAGAATCATGAGTACCACTGGTTATCAGAAAGGCCACCATTAAACACCAGATTTGTCTGACACGATGCTGTTTGAGGACGTCCGCTGGACCTGAAAGTCTTCATCACGGCTGTCAGGTTAGATTGACACGTAACCTCTGAGTGAGAAACTGTGAGGAATGCAGGCTGGTGACTGCAGGCAGCGTTGTGTTATTATGACTGTTTGTCATTGTGTCTGCATCTCCGTGACAGACAGAGACGTCAAGCTGTCAAGGAGGACAAAAGCCTTGCGTCCTGAGTTGATCTCTGGGAGACAGAGATGGACAAAGAGATGGTGGGATGGCTGGGAGGAGGTGACGTGAGGGCTAAAGGCCAGATGGTGAAGATGTTGATGTGCCAATGCCATGGAAAGCTAAAACTAGTTATTTCTTGGCTTTTCTATGGTTTATTAATCGTTTTACCTAAGTGAATTGGCTTGCTTTTCCCACAGCCATTAGGACTTTGCCAGTATGCACATATTCATATTATGCTTTCTAACACTTTCCTAGACTATATTCCTCCAGAACAGAAAAGTAATACTTCTTCTTCGTCCTCTTGTCAGAGGTCCAGTTATTTTATAAAAAAATTTATATCATTGTTCCGACCGTAGAAATGGCAAGTTTGGTTGAGCAGCAGTTTTCTTATAGCCAATCTCTGTTTTTTTGAAGATTAAAACACATCTGCTTGAGTTTAACGGCATGGTTTCTTGTCTTCCATTTTGAAAAGTAGCAAAGACATATACATAAATATTTCTCTTTATAGTACCACAGAGGGGAAATATGTCTCTACGTTTACCCCATTCCAATGAGGGAGTGGGCTGCCACACTGTGGGGCTATAATCTTGAACGCAACGTCTGTAGCATTTATGCTCCGTGTGGCTCTTCCTCTGAAGTAGCACTTTTCCTCCTAGACTCTAGAGGGCAGCGTTGCGCTCCTACGCCGAGCGCACTACACCCAACTACACAAAGACGTACAAAACACAGCTGTTTCCAATATTTACATTTAGAGTTGGTGATCCTGTTCAGAAACAATTTTTTTTACCAGGTAAAATCGTCCTTATGTAGGACCGAAACTGACATAAATAAAAATAAAAATTAGTGAATACATTCTGTATTCAGAAAAAGGAGGTTAAACAATTTTATCTCTGTGGGAGCTGCAGGCCTGTAAAAACTCTAACCAATCACTGCTCTTCGCACCGAGGAGCAGTGATTGGTTAGAGTTTTATTCCTGCTCTCATTCTGTCCCTCTAGCTCCAGGGGTATCACCTCATCTATTGGTTTCCCCACTTTCTGACGCGCTCGCATAACACCAGTGTGCACACACGTTCCTCGTTAGTTTCTGCTTGCTGGCTGCACATGCGCACTTCTAGTGTTTATGTATACAGTTAGCTTAGCTGCTAGATTAGCTGCTAGGTTAGCAGTTAGCTTCAGTGTTAGCTGTTGTTGTTTTAAACATGGCTGAGAAGTGAACCGTGTTCATGTTTATGAAGTCATGATTAAAACACTCATTCTCCATGTAAACCTTTCTTTTACACCAGTTATTGTGACAGCCTCTGACTGTACAAACGATCCCGATATTTCTCAAAGTCAAAATGACGAGTAATTTGGTTCAAGGGCTTGTTGCATTAGCCGCTTTTCAGCTAGCTAGCCAGTGACAGGAAGTAACCGACCAAAAGTCTTGCACAAAAAAAACGTCAATTCACTGTTTCCGTATATCCGTTGAAAATAAGGTGGATACATATAAGATATACGCATGGAATATAGCCTCACAGACATGTCAAGCACAAACCAGGCTTAAGGGTTTTGCTCAGGGACCCATGGTGTAGGTCTGCAGGGATTAAACTGGATTGCAGTCCTCTCAGAACACAAGCACCTCTCTCTAACCACTAGGCCACCACTCCCCAAAGTATTTCCAAGCTGGGTTTCAACTCTTCCACATGAGAGACAGCCGTCTTAACTAAACAGCTACAGAGCCATTTGATAAGTTAGAACATTATTAGAAGGGTGTTTTTTTCAGCTACTCAATTCACTCAATGAAACACAAACTATAAATTGAGAAAAACAGACTGATGTGCGATTTAGGACCTGACAATATTTCCCCCTCAAGTCTGCGTTGACCAGTTGGCCCTCCATGTTCGCTCAGATCTTCAGCAAGTCTCTGGAGCTGTGTGAGGTTTCCTCCTGCTTCAATTGCAGTTTTATTTTAATGCTGTTTACACATCTTTAGCAGGGGTGGTGGTAATACCTGTGGGGGTGCTCCCTGTATCATGTAGGCTTTTATGGTAAACCAAATGAGAATCAGAAGCATAAATATTCTCCTATTTTAGATGTTAATTGATTGTGATTTAATGTTTTTAATACATATCTCAAGGGAAAACATCAGTTAAACTAAAATTGTTGTTAAATTTGGGTTTTGGTGGACAAGCTGATATTTTTTGGATCCCTGTACTCATTTAGGTTCCTGGCATTTTCACAAGGCCTTGTGAATCCGTGTTGTTTTGAACCTTTTATGATATTATTTTCCTCCCCGTGTCTCTGGAGTGTCCTGCAGTCTTTTATCCTCCGTACCACTGGTCCAGCGATGCAGCGTCCGGCCCTGATTGGTCCAGTTCATCTGCTTCCACCGCTCCACGGGCCCGCATTATTAACCAGCGGGGGTGTCACTCACAGCTCTTAGAGGAGAAAAGAGTGGGGGGAGGCGATGCGGCATTAGGTCATCCACACCCCTCCTGCTCTCTGTCTGAGGCTCTCTGACAGCCCTCATCATACAGGAGACCTGCCGGGCAGATTGACAACTCAATGAGGCCGCCAGCGCAGAGCTTTTACAGGGAACATTTCACGGCTTCAGTCTTCGTACGACCAAGCCCTCCACACAAAAACTCACCGTCTCTCCTACCCGGCCCGCTGTGCTCGGTTTGATGCGCTGGCCTGATGATCCGACACTTTTATCGTCAGTAAAACACACAAACAAGAAGCCAAACGCTGTTTGAGCTTCAGGAAAGAACGACTTATTTACAGCCAGACGAGGGTTTGTGAGTAAACTCTGTTTTCTTCTCCTTCTTGAACTTAATGGATTTAAGAGTAGGTGCTAGAATCTGTCCATCTATTCATCATCCACCCATCCATTATCCACCCATCCATTATCCACCCATCCATCCATCCATTCATCCATCCATCCATTCATCTATCCATCCATCCATCCATCTATTCATCATTCATCCATACATTCAACCATTGACCCATCATCCATCCAACCATCATCCATCCATGCATCCACCCATCTATCTATTCATTATTCATCCATCCATCCACCCACTATCTATCTATGATCTGTCCATCTATCCACCCATCCATCCATTCATCCATCCGTCCACCCATCCATCCATCCATTCATCCATCTGACCATCCATTGACCCATCATCCATCCATCCATCTATTCATTATTCATCCATCCACCCATCCATCCATCATCCATCCATCCACCCATCCATCCATCCATCATCCATCCATCCATCCACCCATCCATCTATTAATTATTCATCCATCCACCCATCCATCCAACCATCTATCCATCCATCCATTCATCCATCCATCCATCCTTCCATCCATCCAACCATCTATCCATCCATCCATCCATCCAACCATCTATCCATCCATCCATCATCCATCCATCCATCCTTCCATCCATCCATCCATCTATTCATTATTCATCCATCCACCCATCCATCCATCCATCATCCATCCATCCATTCATCCATTGACCCATCATCCATCCATCCATCCAACCATCTATCCATCCATCCATTCATCCATCCATCCAACCATCTATCCATCCATCCATCCATCATCCATCCATCCATCCATCCTTCCATCCATCCATCCATCATCATCATCCATCCATCCATCCATTCATCCAATGACCCATCATCCATCCATCCATCCAACCATCTATCCACCAATCCATCCATCCATCCATCCATCCATCCATCCAACCATCTATCCATCCATCCATCCATCCAACCATCTATCCATCCATCCATCATCCATCCATCCATCCTTCCATCCATCCATCCATCTATTCATTATTCATCCATCCACCCATCCATCCATCCATCATCCATCCATCCATTCATCCATTGACCCATCATCCATCCATCCATCCAACCATCTATCCATCCATCCATTCATCCATCCATCCAACCATCTATCCATCCATCCATCCATCCATCCATTCATCCATTGACCCATCATCCACCCATCCATCCAACCATCTATCCATCCATCCATCCATCATCCATCCATCCAACCATCTATCCATCCATCCATCCATCCATTCCTCCATTGACCCATAATCTGCCCATCTTTCCATCCATCCATCCATTTTTCCATCCTTCCTTCTTTGAATCGTCTTGTTACTGAAAAGTGCTTTATAAATAAACTTGCCTTGCCTTCAAAATTGAAGCTAAAATGTTTTCTCCACTACTCGGTCCGGCTGAATCGGGCAAATTACAGTTTTTGTTTTTGTTCAGCTTCAGAAATATTTTTCAATTAATTTAATTAATATGACGGACTTGATCATCTATTATTCACTCTTTTCAGCCTTTTAACAGATTCTAAGCTGAACTGTTCAAGACAAATGGGATTCTTTGGGTTATGAGGCTATGAAACAAATGTTGAGGCAGAGGGATGGAGCAAAACAAGGTTCCAGCCAGAGAGAGAAAACATGTAATGTAAGAAAGGAATAAAGAAAGGGGGGAAAGTGGGAGGCATAGAGGGGAGGGGATACCGTTACGCTTTGGTGCCTCTCAATCAGAGTCTCCACACCAGCCACAAAAACCTGGCTCGCTTCATATACCTCATGTTTGCATGTGAAAGGCCAGCTCCATTGTTGGAGCCTAACTGCACATTTAACCTGTCTAGAATGAAAGAAAGGAAGGAGTTCTCTCCCTGTGTCTCCACTCACACCATCGATTTAACAAACCAATTAGCCGGACATTTCTCCCGCAAAAACGACTCCTACGGTCTTGCTGTGAAACAATGAAGAAGCAGCTTCAGTTTTAGCTGCAGGGGGGGGGATCAGAGCTTCTCCAAGTTTTTTTTTTTTTATGTTTTTCAGAGGTAACCAGGAATTTTCTATTATGCCCAGTAATGTTTTACCATGAACAAAGAAATTGATTAATCAATATCATTTTATCATTTTTTTAATCACTTAAGTGAATTTATTCACATAAACAGTTACACCAGATATACAGAACTATATTACAGTTTTAAACCAACACCCAACTAATCTCGGTTCTCCAGCTGTTCTTAAAGTATATCTATTTTTTCTGGACCTTGGCTGCAATATTAGTCATTTCTGAACATCACTGCATATTATTATTATTAAATATCAAAGTAAAGATGTGCTTCATGCTGAAAAATTGTTTTATGCTCTTAAACAAAGAGATGTGAGGTATTAAATATTGATAATTGTGTAAATTAATATATCGTACATTTTAATAAAGAAAGAAGTTTGATTGTTCATTTATATTTATTTCACTCTCTCTCATATGTATAATCCTGAGCCTTCTCTACACACCAACAATAATTTCGTCATATTTCTGCATGCTGTGCATACACACATGCAAACAAAGTTTTTTTTAAAAGGCCTGGAAAAGTGTAATTTAAAATGTCCAGGTCATTCCAGTGTCTTACACTACCGTGCTTGCAACTGGAGCTGGAGCTCAAAACCCTTAATAAAGAACTGTTTTGCACAGCTTCTTGCATGTGTTGGCACTCCAGGTGTAACGTACTTAACTTGGCAACGTGATTCAGTCTTAGTTTGTGAAACACAGCGATTAAAAAACTTAAAAAGCATAAAATTATGGTCCATGTGTTGGGTTTCTACATTGTTCTTGCCAAGTAAAAACTCATCTTCAGAACCAGTCTCAGCCCAGAATGATGATCTGCACCAGGTGATCTACTTTCAATAATTATCCCTGGTTATTGTAACTTTAAACTGCAGAAAATCCAGTCAAAGTTGCTCCCTCTGCGTTTACTCCCGTTGGTTGCTATGCCAGCCTTGAGTAGGAGAGACCCATCCAATATGGCGGCAACGCAGGATGTGCACCACAGCACGTAATGAGGCGTCTACTCTCTATAATGTTTATGGCAGAAACCTACCAAATGTACCATTTTTCTGCCTTATTCTTATCTTAAATCCTTTCATTCATCCAAACTAATGTCTCGGTCAAACAGATGATACAGCAGCATCCGCCACACTTGTAAAGTTGTGCAAAAAACCTTCCAATACAGTTTGCCCCTTTTTCTTCCTTTTTTCTGTTTTGGAAACGATAAGAATATATATATATATATATATATATATATATATATATATATATATATATATATATATATATATATATATATGAGCTAATTTCTGAAGTCCTCTGTACTCAAGGGTTGAACTGTTCCTGTTGGCGTACATGCCAAGCTTGTGCCACTCCTACAGGCCTCTCCACAACAGACTTCTCTGGAAACCTGCTGGAATTCCAGCGGATTTTGCTTCCCAATCCTCTCTGACTCTTTGAATCAAGGCTGTGGTTGTCCCTGGTGTGCCTTTTCATCCCACACTTTTTCCTTCCACTCAACTTTCTATGAATATGCTTGAATACAGCAGTCTGTGAACAACCAGCTTCTTTAGCGATGACCTTTTGAGTCTCACACAACAGCCAGCCTTGTTCCCAGACCTCCACCAGGATCCTCATCTGCCTTAAAACATTCTTCGACAACGTCACAGTGAGCCACTAACCCTCCGAATTCATGAATCGAACCTTGTGGTGGGACCTCTGTGATCCAAACACCCGTCTTTTCCTCCAGACGTGCAGAAACCATTAAAGTCACCGGTTTTATTTGCCTCTCTGTAAATAAACTATTTTACTTGAAGATCAGAGTTCTGTGTCTGATTCTGCATGTGGGTCGGGAATCTTTCTCGAAAAATGGCAGCAGTACATAAAATCTCACACTGAGCATTTTAGGGAAATGTTTCATGAAGGACCAAGAGTCCTACAGACAGGCCAACCTATGAATTCCGTTAAATGCAGCAAAAGCTTTATTGTTGTTTATATTCCCAGAGATTTATAAAGTAACATGTCCAGAAATTAGAAATCATGAAACTGTCATGAAATAGTCAGAGACAAAGTGAGTGAAATATTTCAGGCTTTTATACCTGTTACACTATGAAATAAGAGAGCATTTATATTTTAAACCAATATCACTCATAATTTCACACATAATTTATTTGCATTTATTACTTGATTGGGCCTTCAATGCAGCGTGGCATGCAGGCAATCAGCCTGTGGTTCTGCTGAGGTGTTCTGGAAGCCCAGGTTGCTTTGATAGCTGCCGTCAGGTCATCTGCATCATTGTTTGACAATCTCCTCCAGGCTATTGTCCTCCCTGTTGCTGGGGCGACTTTTCCTACCATATGTTTTCCTTCCACTCAACTTTCTATCAACACGCATAAATGCAGCACTCTGGGAACAACCAGCTTCTTTAATAATGACCTTTTGTGGCTTACCCTCTTTATGAAGAGTGTTAAAGTCTTCTAGGCCTCTGTCAAGTCAGCAGTCTTTCCCATCATGGTGTAGACTCCTGAGTTAGAGACCGTTTAGATCAGCGGCCCTCAAACTGGGATCCCTGGACCCCCGGAGGTCTCGCAAACCACGGGTTGGGGGTCCATGAAACGCGTGATGGCGGGCCTGAGGAGGCGCTGCTGATGATGCGACGGGTTTGAGCTGGAGAAATATTTATCTCCGTCCACTTCATCAAGCAAGGTAAAAGCCAAATCAGCTATAATTACGGTTACGTCAAGTTTGGCTTTATCGAGAATGAGGCTCTAATCTCCACCAAATCTCTAATATTAGGTGTATTGATATATATATTTTTTAAATCTACATAATTCCTAATGTATTTAACAGTACAAAAGGCCGTTTAAAAATAATGTCAGCATGAGGAATCTAAAGGAGTCTTTGGAAACATTTTACGGCTGCTAAGGGGTCCCTGGCCACCAAAGGTTTGAGAACCCCTGATCTAGAGGTTTAGGAAACCTTTGCAGGGGTGTTGCATGCAACATAGGAGTCTCACTTTGTGAAATTAGTTAAAAAATATTGAACTTCTCACAATATGCTTAAATAAAGCACCCTTCACGCTTAAAGGCCTTGATAAAGATGTGTAAAAACCCTTAAAATTCACAATCAGTAGCAGCACATGCAGAAAAATGCAACCCCATCTAATCTAAGCCTCATTTATTCAGTGGGGAGAAAAATTAAAATTATTTCACAGAAACTTTTAGTTGTAAAATAAATGTAACAGTAGAAGGTTTTTTATTAGACACTTTATTGTTTTTTTTTTATTGTTTTTTTGATCAGACTGTAGACGACTTTCTGTTTCCTGTGGAAATAACTGAGGTTATTCTTCAATATGGGAAAAACAAAAGAACATGTCATTTTAGACTTTAAAATGCTGGTAGATAAATAAATCGGGTTCTCTTCGTGCTTTATCAACATTTTTCATTGATAATTGGCAGAAAACAGAGGTCTGTGGAGGTGCCTGTGGAAAACTCCACACGTGTGGAAACTGCCACTGGCCTGAAGCGCCATCATGAGGGTTCCATCCCCGCAGAGAGGACGCCGTCTCTGCAGCGCCATCAAGCTGCCATCTGGGATTAGTTTGAGCCTCCGGTGGAGCCAGACCTCAGCGAGAGCTTCGGTTCTTCGTCTCTGAAGCCCGGCCGAGGGGCCAGCTGTGGAAAGCGGCTCGGCCAGAGGGGCCCGGGGAGGCCGAAGCGGGTCCAAACAGGCTCTGACGTGGGCAGCTGCATCTCAGAGGCCCCTCTCCTTCTTCTGCTTAGACATTTGTTGAAACGACTCCCGGGGATTTGGCCCCGACTCCTCTGCAGGAGGAGAGGAGAGGAGGTAAAACCCCTGAAAGTGAGGAGCTGTGCAGCTGACGCTCCGCTGCTTATGGAGAAGCGTCACACTGCAAAAATGGAACTAAATATAAGTAAAATGTTCTTAAAATTAGTGTAGTTTTCCTTGATTTGAGCAGGTAAATAAGATGATCTGCCAATAGAATAAGATTTTTGCACTTAAAATAGGAACAACTCATCTCCATCATCTTATTTCAAATGCAGTCTATCTAATTATCTTATTTTAGGGGTAAAAATACTCATTCCCTTGGCAGATAATCTTATTTACCTACTCAAATCTAGGACAAAAACACTAATTTTAAGAACATTTTACTTATTTTTAGACCCGTTTTTGCAGTGCAGCTGTATCCTCATTTTAAAATCATCCATGGACTCTGCACCTTATACTGTATTTTAAATCTACGGTAAATTACAAGCTATATTCTTGCACTAATGCCCTTGCACAATCAATTTCTGCACAAAGAAATGGTTTTAAAATACTCACCTGTACACTGTGACTTCTCTTGCATTGTCTACATTTAAATCACTGCTGCACCTCATACTGTAAATTCAATTCTTGTGCAATTTTACAAGCTGTATGCAACGAAATTTCATTCTGTACGCACTCTGTGCATACAAAATGACAAATAAAGTTGTCTAAGTCTAAGTCTTTCATCTTTATCTTGTCTGAGACTGTTGGTCCAATGGAGTCCAGTTGGGGAAAAGTTCTGGATTTCTGGCTTTTCTTATTAGTTTAAACATAAGCTTGAAGTTTTAATGAACGTCCAGATCAGAGTTTTTACATGATTTACTGCTGGGTATCAATTTTTCTGTGGGTCCAGTGTCTCTTTGCTGTTTATTTGTATTTGCTGGGAAGAAAAAGTTAAATTTAATGCAGTTATTTTTAAAAAGGGCATCATTCGGAGTTCATTCCAATCTGACAAAATCTTGTCATAAAGTTTTTTTATGTCTCTTGTCATGACGGTCCTCTGTGTTTAATAAAGTTTTTTCCGCTCTAAAACCTTTACACTATTCTCGTTTTATTCCAATGCTTTTATTTTAATCACAGCAATGAAATCAATGTTTGTTGCTGTGAATTTTGTGTCATAAAATTTATTTTATGGATTCATTTCATAAAACTAAATCTAACAGGTTGGACGAGAAGTCGGAGCCAGTCGCTGCAACCAAGAAGCTTCACTTGTTGCTGTAACATAAACGCGTTTTAACGTGATGGGTCAGCAGTTACCGAGCCCTGCAAAAAGTATTCACACCTCTTCAGCTTGTCAACATTTAGAGCCAAAAGCTTCATGTTGTTTCACTTCGATTGACAGGACGACAAAAAGTGGTGAAGAATTTTGAAGTGGAATGAAAACAAAATATATTTTAGGTTTTTTTGTTGTTGTTGTTGTCCGAACAGTGAGGTGTGCGTTCAAAGACATTCAAAAATCTTTTTTTGGCAATAAACCGTAGGCCGATGACTGGGACACAAAAATAAAACCCAGTTACAATAAGCAGCGCAACGTTAACCCCACAGCATGATGCTGCCGCCGTCCAATTACCGTATTTTCCGGCCAATAAGTCGCAGGTTTTTGTCATAGTTTGGCCGGGGGTGCGACTTATACTCTGGAGCGACTTATGTGTGAAATTATTACACATTTTTACCGGTATTTCATTAGACCTGTTGTTTTCACACCAAACCGCAAGAGGGCGCTCTAGGCCTGTGTTGAATCAGACGTAAGCGACGTAGAAGCGGAAGAGCCGCATCTTCTACCTCCGGAGTTAACGGAGTTATTTGAAAGTGACACCGAGGATGAAGATTTCACTGGATTTTAGTTATTTGGAGTGACACGGGCGAAGTTAACTTCTTCGCATGTTATTTATGCTATAGTTATCTGAATAGCTTTTAATATGTTAGGTTAACATACCAGGCACGTTCTCAGTTGTGTCATGTAGCGTAAGCTAAACGTACAATTATTCAGCCTGTTGTTGCCTCCGTTCTATTTTTATTTAAAATTGCCTCTCAATATGACATGTCTGTTCTTGATGTTGTATATTATCAAATAAATTTCCCCCAAAAATGCGACTTATACTCCAGTGCGACTTATATATGTTTTTTCCTTCTTTATTATGCATTTTATGGCTGGTGCGACTTGTACTCCGGAGCGACTTATAGTCCGGAAAATACAGTAGTTGTTTTCCTGTCAACAGGTCTTCCCACCTGAGCTGTGGATCCTTGCAGCTCCTCCACAGTCACTCCTGGCTGCTTCTCTGATCAGCGCTGCGTCCCCAGCCTGTGGGTTTAGGCTCAGGGTGGGCCGTGCAGGACAACGTTCCTCTAAAGGACTGGGACGGCCCTCGCTTTCTGCCTATAAGTTTTGTCTTCACACGCTTGAAATCTTCCCGTTTTCATTGTTCTCTCTGTAGCTCGTCCAGATCTTCTGCAGGAACCTTAAACGGCTCTTTCTTCAGCAGTGGAGCCGTCCGCAGCGAGTCCGTTATTTATTGTTTTCATGGGGAAAACTTCCTGCTGCCTCCAGGTGTGTCTGAGGCTCTCTTGGACAGCTCTTTGATAATCTGATCTGATGATGGGGACCAGGTCGTGACTGGTCTTTGCTGAAATTATGTCTCATCCACGTCCAGATTACGGTTCCCCAGGCGCTCACCAGAACATCCAGAGGTTTAGGAACGCAGCTGTATTTTGCCATTAGATTAATTTGCAACAATAGGAGTCTATATGTGAAGATCTATTTCCTTTGATATCTTTGATCATGAGAAACCTTTTTAATCGGCCATCGGTTCATATCAAACCAGCCGAAGCAGAAATGACGACGGCTCTCTCTGCCTTTTTTCCACCTCGTTTTCTTCATCTCTTCAATTCTTTACCCATAACTTTTCTTATTAACCCATTTATTTTGGTAACTTATTATGTGAGGATATCTTGGTCATTTGGCAACATCTGCAGGATTTTTTTTTGTCAATACAAACATTAGAAATACATTTACTCAAAATAATGTTGATGTGCTCAACGTTGATTGTACCTGCAAGGCAAAAGCGATGCTAGTGTTAATAAAAAGTGAATGTAGATTTTACTGTAACTGCATTTATTATTCAGTTTATCAAAGTAGAGACTTTGTCTGTGGAAGTGAAACTGGATGGGAATTTCATACCGTCTGGTTTTAAAACTGCTATAATATATCATTAAATAAATAAATGGAAGTTTAGCCTATTTAGAGACTTTTAGTCAAACGTTCCGCTGCATTAAGTTGATTTAAAATCCTTTCCCTCCAAACTGTGCGTCTGAACATTTCCTCCCCTCGTGTTCTGCAGCATCTTAATTAGCCCCACGATTAGGATGGCAGGTGCAGCTTTCAATGACTTGTTGACATTTTTCCGCAGTGTGCAGAAGGTGGCAGGTTGCGATCCTACAACCCACGTCTCATATACATAATCCAGCCGGCAGGCAGGCCCCCGCTCCTGCTGAATGGGGCGGGGGGGGGGGGGGGTGATTCTCCCTTCCTCTGGGGACATTTCAGGGCTGAAAGAGAAGCCTCGCCACCCGGCTACCGGGGGCCCGTGGGCGCAGTGAGAAAATGAAGACCTCTGCGCCCCTCTAAATCCCCAGGAATTTCTCATTAAGCATAGGTCCCGGTCTGCCGAGGGCCCTCTCCGGGCCCTCACCCACCCCCCGTGAGGGTCTCCCTCTCTGGCAGGGAGAAAGAAGCTCTCCACTCCACTTTGTGCCGGCTGCCGGCTACCGAGGTCTGTTATTCACCTTTCCCTTTCTCCCCAGCACAAGAGCTTTCTCCCAATCATGCTTTCAAAGCCCTCAGGACTTCCTCTTCTTTTCACACAGTTTCTACATAAGTGTGTGTGTGGGGTGGGGTGGGCACGGAGGGGGTGGCATCCCTTAAAAAAAAAAAAAAAAAAAAAAAAAAAAAGAAGGGAGAAAGGCATAATTGAATTTGACGTTTTTACTGGTCTCCAGAGATATTTTTGTCTGGAGGCACCAAAGCAGGAATGAGGCGGACTCCCATTTCAAAGAGTTTTTTTTTTTTTTTTTTTAACACTTTGCTCATGAGTACAAGTAGGATTAATGAGGATTATGTATATGAGGAGACGTAATGAGTTTTGATGAGAGTAGAGAGGATATTTAGAGGAAGATTTGAAAACAGCTCGGAGGCAGGATTTGGCAGCGTCAGCTCATGACTTTTCCTGCTGCTGTTGTTTTAGAGCTGATTGGTTTTTACATATTTCTTTCTGAGAGGCGATGGGTCTGAAAAAAACAAAAAAAAAAAACTAAACCCTGGTGAATATTTGGGACAATAACAAGGCGAGGAGAAGCTGAATAGGCGAGCCGCTGAAGCTTTTACCTCCCATGTGGAGCGTTATGAAGACCGCGGCTGTGATAATCTAACTTTGTACCTCGTTGACATAAAACAACAAAGTTAATGAATAAAACACACACAGAAAGCAATGCCGGGTTGCGGCAACAAGATAAAATTAAAACCAAAGAATGAAGATCGTTCTTTGAATCACATTAAAACACACCTGTTGGTTTGGGGTGGATTACATTTTGAAGCTTTGCAGTTTATTTCTAAGATTATTTTGGATAATTATAACTTTTTGTTGCAGTTCTTTGCAGCTTATAGTCAGATATTTATGTCTTGTATCTTGTGTCTCTTCTTATCTGAATTTGACCTGCCGTCTGACTGATTTCTGACTGATTTCCCATCAGACATTTTAACTGGCAGAAGCATTAATTGTTTTAATGAAGCTTTTAATCCATTTTTGCACCTTTGCACACCTGTTAAACATTCACTCACCCCAAGTGTTCACCTAATAAAAAAAAAACACTGATAAACAGATATATTTGCCTTTTTATACATAATAAACAAGTGACTTGCTGCATTCACATATTCGTACCCTGGGAACCTTTTTTTGTTACATTTTCTCAGTGATTTTAAGTAGCGACACAAAGTAGTGCATATCTGTAAAGTCTTTTTTTTTTTTTGGGTTGATGCGTTTTTGAACGCCCCTCTAGCTACAAATTATTCACGGTGTGTCTCTAACAGATTTTCTCACAATTCTTCTTTGCAAAACACCTAAAGCTCGACCAGATTGGGACGAAGAGCCTCTCTGGACAGGAACTGTAAAGTCACAGATGCTCGGTTGGATTTATGTCTGAACTTAAAGCCCATCTAACATATGGATGAGTGCTGACCTGACCAAATCCTTTGTAGCTCAGGCTTCCTGTCCTGCAGGAAGGTGAAGCTCCGCCCCTCGCTCAAGTCCTTTGCACCGTCTAACAGGTTTTCTACTAGGGCCTCGGGTTTTGCTCCATATGGAGCAGCGTCCCCACAGCATGATGCTGCCTCCACCGTGTGTCGCAGCAGGGATGGTGTGGAGTGCAAGCGTTCCTCCACATGAAGCCCTTTGCATGCAGGCCAGAAAACCTGATTTGGGTCTCATGTGACCAGAGCTCCTTCTTCCACATGTGTGCTGTGTCCCCCATAGAGATAATATAGAAGTAGACCCCGCATTGACTGTCGCGGCGCAGGAATTACGGCCGCCATCTTGAGGTGGTCGACCTGCTACCCTAACCTGCTGATTCAAGCTGAACAGACAAATGATGTCTCAGCACTGTGCGGTTTATTTTTGTTTGAATCGACAGACTATCTGTGTCAGGGCTCGAGGGATAACTTTTCACAAGTAAGATGAACAGATATTGTTTATATTTTTGATTAGAATGTGAGTTTTCTAATATTAGTTAGAGAGATACAGGTCTACACGTGGATGCTATATATATAGTCCAAGTTGTGACTTAGTTTCTCCAAAATTGTGTACATATTTATATATATATATATATATATATATATATATATAGATAGATAGATAGATAGATAGATAGATAGATAGATAGATAGATAGATAGATAGATAGATAGATAGATAGATAGATAGATAGATAGATACACACATACATATATATATATATATATATATATATATATATATATGTATGGACTGGACACTGGACAGTTTGTTTTAATAGCTGTAGTTCTAAAGTTTTCAGCAAAAAAAACATGAACATTAGTTTAATATTCAGCGAGTTACAGTTGATGAAAATTGATTCTGCGCCTGGTCGACACATTACACTGAGCTGAGCTGTCGACCGCCCCAAGATGGCGGCCCATAAATCTCGTCAGCGCTCATAGGCGAAAGTGGTGGATGCGGGGTCTACTCCTTATATGATGTCTATGGTGTCCCTTACATCCGTGGTACCCAGGGACCGCCTTCCTGCCTGTTTTAAGTGGCTCCCAGCACGACTGGCTCCCATGACTGCTTTAACTTCCCCGCGTCATCCACTGATTTAGGTCAGGTCGATCATTGTTTAAGGTTAAAACAGTATCAAATCTGTAGTACGCATTTCAGTCGGGTGTAAACACACTGTGATTTATCTATTTGTCTCCAAATTACTTCAGACCAAGGCGGAATACTGCACTCAGTTCCCCGAATGAACCGGCTGAAAACAGCTGAGGTGGAAGAGTCCAGTGTTATGTTGGCCAGCAGCAGAGCAGCCTGTCCCGCCGGTCGGTGCTGCTCATCTATCAGCTCTGGGCCTTGTCAGTCCGTCTGGGACGTGCTGGAACAATTGTCCGACATTGGCGTCCGGCGGAAGAGGGACGCTACGCGGTTCGCTGTGAAAGGGCCGGTCGCTGGGGATCAGGGGGGGGCCCTAACAATAGGAAGAGATGATTCAGCCAGCGGGGTTGGTGGTCAGCTGAGATTTCTGTTGGCATCGACTGAAGAACCGTGCTTCCTCTGGTGGCGTGTCCTCGTTTCGTGTTGCTGCTCTTTTCTAGGAAACGTTGCAGACCCTGCAGCCAAAGGCGTTTAGCTCTCCTGATAGTTTCGTAGCATTTAGTCCTGGGGAACAATGAGGACATCCTTCAGCAGCCTGTGTTCTCCGCCGTATTGGGATGTCTTAATATCACAATAATAATAATGTTATGGTAACAGTAAGCACAGTGGTGCAGTTCATAGTGTTGCCTTGGGTTCAAATCCCAGCCTGGGGTCTTTCTGCATGGAGTTGACATGTTTTCTCTCATGACTGATGGGTTAATTGTCTCTCAGTTGCCCTTAGGTATGAGTGTGCATGTTGCCCTGTGAAGGAACGGTGACCTGTCCAGGGAGCACCCTGGACAGGTCACCGTTGGACCAAGGACTTCTGAAATGGACCAAGGACTTCTGAAATAATGGATAAATTAGCTTGAATTTGAATTAACTGGACACTAGAGCCTGACATGGGTAGCAACTACCGTATTTTTCGGATTATAAGTTGCATCAGTCAAAAAATGCGTCATTAAGAGCAAAAAAACATATAAGTCACACCTGACTATAAGGCCAGACAAATTTATTTATATAGCACATTTCAGTACAAAGACAATGCAAAGTGCTTTACATGATTAAATTATAGGAAAATAAAACAGAGTAAAATCAAGTTGGAATAAAAAGTAGAAACAAAAACAAAAAGTCGCTGGATCAGCCAAAGTATGAAAGAAGTGCGACTTATAGTCCAAAAAATACGGTAGTTAGAATTACTAACTAATTTACATGAGTAAGTTTTGAGGAAAAAAAGCACTTTTAGGAGGAGTTTTACTCCACATCTTCTACATCAATAAGAATATTTTGACGTAATGCTACTCTGACTTGAGTACAATTTACAGAACAGACCAGTCTGACATAAACCGAATACAATATTTTAGGGAAACGGCATCATGTTATCAACAATGAAGCATGGAGGCTGAAGCGTCGTGATTTATGGATGCTCACTGCAAAAATAGACCTAAAAATAAGATTTTTTTTTCTTGAAATGAAACTATTTTTCCTTGATTTGAGCATGTAAATAGGACTATTTGCCAATGGAATAAGATTTTTGCACTTAAAATAGGAACAATTCATCGCTGTCATCTTATTTCAAGTGCATTATATCTAGTTATCTTATTTTAGGGGTAAAAATACTCATCCCATTGGCAAAAACATCTTATTTACCTGCTCAAATCAAGGGCAAATACATTACTTTCAAGAATATTTTACTTTTTTTTTTAGTTCTCTTTTTGCAGTGCTTCTCTACCGACCAGCTCACAGTCGATGAACCGTGTGTCAGAGGGTGCACACGGTTTATCACACAGAAAAATGTGAGACCATCTCTCAAAAGCCAAAGTAGATTAAGAGAAGATGCTTTTATTTGTCATTATACATACAACGAAATTTCGTGATCAGATGGAGGGTTAGGCTGATTTGAAAACAGGTGGAGCATGCAGGAAACCCCTCAAACATCTCGCAGCTGAAAGTGAGAGGTGGGGCGAACTGACATCAGAGAGACTGCAGGAGGCCCCTGAGTGGCGTTATTTCAGCGAAAGGGGGCAGCGTGGTAGGGGCTCCTCACTTTTTCCTCAATATTTAGTTTTGTAGAGTAAATTTGTATTGTTTGAATCCAATAAAATCCCTTCCTTCTCCAGAGCTAGCTAAAAAAAATGAAGCTGAGATTATGTCAGAAAAAAAGCTCACGTCTTGGACGAGCCGCTCGGACAGACAGACAGGGAGAGAGCGAGCCGTCCCGTGCAGGACAGGACAGCTGACAGCTGGGTTCACCGCGGGTCAGAGGTCTCGCATTGGCAGCGGTGGGGGAGGAAAGAGGAATCTAAAACAACAGGAAGGAACGCGTGCACACTTCCGACAGAGAGGAGACGGGCGTGGGCCTCCGGATCTTCCTCACGTTCTCATGTGACGGCTAGCTGACTAACACCCGGTGTGTGCGATCCAGAGGCCGGCACAGGGCGTGCTGCTGAAAGCTGTGCAGAGGGGACATAAATCTGTTTACACAGCCTCGTTGCATGGACCAAATAGAAGAATCCCAGGGGTGGGCTTCTTACAGTGAATCTTCACTTTCATGCAAATGATCCACGTGTATGGATAAAGGCTTTTTAAGGCGTGGCCTGAGGGCCATTTGCAGACCCGGGCTCTGATTTTGTGTGGCCCCTGGACCACTGTTTCAGACGGGTAGAAACTTGGTTCAGCAGTCCAGGTGGTTGATGCAGAGAAACTGAGGCCAGACTTTCTATAAAAAAAAGATGTAGGCAAATTAAAATCTTCCTAAAAAGGAGATCCTAAACTATTCTGCCTTTATTAGCCACATTTTTGTATACTTTCTATTTATTTGATAGTAAACTTCAGCTGATCCAAAACATTGCTGCAAGAGTTCTGATGAAAATCAACAAGGGGGATCATATTTCTCCAATTTTAGCTTCCCTTCATTGGCTTCCTGTTAAATCAAGAAATTAATTTAAATTTCTTCTTCTAACGTATAAAGCCCTTAATAATCAAGCTCCATCATATATCAGAGCTCTGATTACCCCGTATGTTCCTAACAGAGCACTTCGCTCTCAGACTGCAGGTCTGCTGCTGGTTCCTAGAGTCTCTAAAAGTAGAATGGGAGGCAGATCCTTTAGCTATCAGGCTCCTCTCCTGTGGGACCAACTCCCAGTTTTGGTCCGTGAGGCAGACACCCTGTCTACTTTTAAGACTAGACTTAAAACTTTCCTTTTTGACAAAGCTTATAGTTAGAGTGGCTCATGTTACCCTGAGTTGTCTCTATAGTTAGGCTGCTATAGGCTTAGGCTACTGGAGGACATCCGGGTCTATTTCTCTCACTCTGCTTGGTTCTCCTACTGTTCTCCAATTTGCATTGCTTGTTGTCATTTCAACTTTTAACTTTTTGTTTTCTGTCAATTTTCTCTTCATAGTAGGTACACTTGGTCTGGCGTTCTGTTAGCTGTGACATCATCCAGGGAAGACAGATAATGCTAATTTTTGTTATCTAACCTTTATTTATCCAGGAAAAAATCCAGTTGACATAAAAAAAAACTCTTTTTCAAGGGGGTCCTGGCCAAGAGGCAGCATTATATTAATATATAATGTAGAAAATATTCCTGGATCAATGTGTGCTTCTTTGCTTTTTTGTGTGTCTCTGCTCTGTCTTCTCTAAGCCCCAGTGGGTCGAGGCAGATGAGCGTTCACACTGAGCCTGGTTCTGGTTCTGCTGGAGGTTTTCCTCCCTGTTAAAGGGTAGTTTTCCTCTCCACTGTCGCCTCATGCATGCTCAGTATGAGGGATTGCTGCAAAGTCATCGACAATGCAGACGACTGTCCACTTGATGCAATCTACTGGGTTTCCTTAGATAGGAAACTTTTTAACCAATCTGCTTGAATTTGACTTTGTAAAATGCCTTGAGATGATACGTATCATGAATTGGCGCCATATAAATAAAATTGGATTGAACTGAATTAAAACTTCCAGTGACTTTCACTCAAAAGCAGACTTAGCCAAACCATTTAAAGGACCTAAGTCATGCAAAATCCACTTTTTTGAGCTTTAATTGTTATGATGGTATTCCTTCATCATAATCAAGCCTAAAGTTGTATTTTGCTTGATTCATGTATGTCTGAGTAATTCAGCCCCTCTCTGTCCTAGAAAATGAGTCCATCACCAGGTCTACCTACAGCGGTCATTACCCGCCTCCTCCAGGAAGAACCAACCTCGACCTTTGCCCAGTACTCAACACATCCAACGAGCAGTGATGTGAGGCAGAGCTCGATAATTTCGGCTCAAATTTGAGACTAAGTGGCTCTTTTAGCACCTAATCTGCACAGCAACTACTAATTTTTGGTACCATGGTGCAGCAGCTCTAGGGCGACCCCAAGTGGGGAGAGGTGGCATCGCAGTACAGGCAAACGTCTTAAGGGTTGTAAAAATAGCACCACAAAGCAATTAATATTTTATGACAAATAAATTCTCCATAGTGCCAAAGGCAATATTTCATCATATATATGCCGATAGTTGAATTTGGAAGGCTTAAAACAGCATCATGAAGCATGAAAGAGCGGTCAATAAATGTTCTTTCTACTGAGAATCGACACATGTAGACAAAAAAAGGGTCGTTTTGTTTTTTTTGTTCCATTTTTTTGAAACAGGGCAAACATGCAAAGCCATTTTTGTGTTTCACATCTGTAATGATTTGCCTATCCCTTTCGTACAAAAAACATTGTTAAAATAGCATATTGAGCATTTTCTTATGGATAAACTTTACATACACAACTGCACTCTCATAAACACCTACAGGTGCTTGGATTCAGGTACTTACAGACTCACTTCTATACAGAAAAGCCCCATTATTATCTTCAGCTATTATTTTATACATTTCGTATTAAATAATACTGTATATTCTTCAGTGATGTTATGAAGGCGTTGGTTGTTTGTACCTGTAATACTTTATTGGTTAGTTTTGCTGTTCTTTTTATATCTCTCTTTGCAGGTGAAGAAGCAGACTGAGGATATTATATCGCTCTCTCTCTCCCTTTCCTCTCCTCTTCTTCTTTCAGCTTTTCTCTCTTTTAGCATTATGTCTAATCTGTTTCTCTTCTTTTCTCCTCTTCTACCTTCCTATTTCAGTGTCCATTGAATATGAAATAGTCCCAGCATAAAATATAATAAAGTAGGGATGGACAATAATTCAATAACAATATATATTGATCGATAGACATATATCGATAATAGAAAAAAAGGGTAAATAAAAAGTTCAATAGAATAACAGTTTTCCTTCCTTTTTGCATTCTAGCCATATAGGTTAATATTACACTCATTACATCTTCCCAACCAATCACATTGCAGACCCAGGAACGCCCATCACCAAGCTCCGCCCCCCTCAAAGAGTTCAGAGAGCATGCATACTTTTTTCTTTTTTAAAAACTTGCAGTTTTGGTAAAATGTTGGTTGAATAAAGAATTGAGTTTGAATTCAGTGTTTGTGTGTTCTGTATCTAAATGCAGAACAACAGCATAAAATGGCCAGAGCTGCACTTAAAATATATGTTTTGAATTTGCTGATAATTATCGATACCGATCAATGTGATTTCTGTTTAATCGATATTCTTTTTTTCTATATCGTCCAGCCCTATTATAAAGCTTCATGCATGTATAAATTAAGCGGAGCACTATGGTGAAAGCAGTAAGGCTCCACTTGGGAAAGTAAAATCTGTTGGGCTCTTTTTGGCATTAAGACAACAATTAATAATGTTACACTGCCAAACAAAAAAATAAACAAATCCCCTCCTACTGTGTTGTTCATTTATTGATAGAATTTAATGCTTTTTCAGATTCAGATTCTTCATTTCGAATGAACGAACAAGAAAAAATATATGAATATATAGAATACATACATTTCCATATGTATAACAAAATAAACAAAGGCTGTTGCAACAGAAAAAAAATATATTGTTGTTTTTATTCTTTTTCATTTTTTTAAAGGAATTAGTAAACTATTATCATCATCTGTCACAGATGTTCACGTAGTTAAGAGTTTTTTGCCAGATTATGGTCACATTTATCACACTTCCTCTCTTCTTGGGCTTGTTCCTCTTTATGTGTTGTGTTGGCGCCCCCTGCTGGTAACATCACATCTTTACAGAAAACTGTTTCCAGAAAAATCTGTGCTACAGTTTTTTTTGTTTGTTTTAACCTAGACCCATAACCTAGACAAAATTATTGCTGTCAATCAGAGGTGGGTAGAGTAGGCAAAATATTTACACAAGTAGCAGCATTACTTTTATTTATATTTTAAAATCATCCAAAAATAAAGTATTCTAAAGTATTTATCCAAGGAAAGATTGGAGCTATATAAATACTAATTTATTTAATTTATTTCATTATAATCAGACCGACAAAAATACACAGTTAGGTTCAAATTCATGTATTTTAAAGAATACAATTGAAATTAGTAAATATGATTAACATAATTACAAAATAATGAGTTCTGGCAGAAGAAACACATTTTACCAAATCTAATTTTTCAAAACATCAACTGTATGAAACCAATACTTAGTAGGTGCTGTAAATACATTAGAACAGTGTAAAAATACTTCCCGTGACAACATCTACATTTTAGTGTGTGTTCAGTTTACTTTCAAATGTCCCTCAGCAAAGACTACATCAGAACAAGAAGTCTGACTTCAAGTTAAACTGTTTAGGTTTGTGTCTGGTGCATTTTTTGGTTAAAACGTGTTTGTTGGGGCGTAGCGCGAGTCATTGCCCTTCTCTCTGCGCCCATTTGCTGCCTGGCAACTGTCAAATAAAGGCAGCTATGGCCATAAAAAAAAAATTAAAGTCGCCACAGTCGGTGCTGGAAGAGCCACCGCACACGTATGTGGCCAAGATAAGAGCCACAAGTGTTGGATTCCTTGTGTCGAGCCACTCCTGAACCAGAGACGCCAGAAGCATCTAACCTGGACTGAGAGAAAAAAAGTTGCTGGATCACTCCTCAGTGGTCCAAATCCTCTTTTGAGATCAAAGTATAAAAAAATCATTTGGAACTCAAAGTCCCAGAGTCTGGAGGAAGAGTGGACAGGCTCAGAATCCATGTTGCCAGGAGTCCGATGTGAAGTTTCCACAGTGAGTGATGATCTGGAAAGTCGTCCGCTGGTGTTGATTTTAGCACACTTCATGCTTCCTTCTGGTAACCAGTTAGATGGAGAGGCTGATTTAATTTTCCAGTAGCCACACACTGCCAAAGGTGCCAGCATCATTATTGGGCTTCACTCATCAGCAAATGCCCCTGAACCAAACTTTGAAAATAACTTATCGTAAGGAGGAAGATGATAGGCATCAGAGCCACCTAGCAAGCCGAAGGCCACTACTAAAGCAAACTAGGCCTCCATTACACCTCTGCAGCGCCAAAGGCTGATAGACTCCATGTCATGCCTCATTGATGCAACAATTCATGCAAAACTGTTTTAGACAATGAAAATTTAAATTAAAGTTTCTGGATGTCATCCCTGTTCTGAGGTCTGTGAGTTGATTAGCAGGAGTCACACAGTAAAGCTCCTTTTTTCCAGGCTGGATGCCTCATAAACGTTTTGCTCACCTCGTCCTCTGAGCTGCTGCCCCCTTGTGGACACAAATGAATTCAACCTGTGCATTTAAACCACCTGAAGCTGCGCAGCAAACCTTTCCCAGGCTGAGCAGCTTTTGAACGCAAACTGCGGCAGCGGCGTCAGGCTTTAGTCGATAGAGAGCGAGGTGCGGATACTTTGACATGTATCCATGCCTTAGCACGTCTGGAGCAGATAAATGGGTCACAGGTCCTGCAGAAACTGATGACAAAGCATTAAATATCAGCCTGCAGAGGCCAGTTCTCAGTGGAGGATTCATATGAACCCAGTGGGGGTTTTCTGTCTCTTCCTCCATTGTTATTGTCTTTTATTTGAAATTACTGTTATGTGTTTGTTTGTTTTTTTGGGGGTTTTTTTTGTATCTATGTAAATATAATAAACTAGTCCCTTGTTAAGGTGAGGAAATCCTGTGCCATGCCCCTGTTCACTGCAGACATGGTTGATATATATTTTATTTATAACATTTGTTGCAGAGATTACCAGAAGGGACCCACAGGAGTCTGTTCTCACAATAAAACCTCACTCCACCAGTGAGCTGCATCTAAATATTTATTTTATTCCATTACATTTCTTTTTTATTCACACTTGCATTTATATACATTAAAAATTACAATATCTATAACAAAGCATGACATTTTTTTTTATTTTACATAACGTTTAGGTGACCTCTGCCACTTCTAGTTCAAAGTTCAGTACAGGCAGCCCTTCAACAGCTCCCTCCTAAGATTGTCTATCAGATTTCTACCCCACAGTAAACATCAAACAGTGCTGCTAACTTAGAATGCATCTCTTCCAAAAAAAGGTAAAAAAAACCCAAAGCAACTGGACTTGTTTTCCATAGTTGAAGACGTTTCGCTTCCTCTCCAGGAAGCTTTCTCAATTCAAAAAGTCTGAAGTAATGTGGAATAACAAGGTTTATACAATTGGCAAACAAAGGCCTTGTAATGGCTTAGATAACATGCAAATTCAACAGAAACAGGACCACCCCTGCCCACCGCCTGAATCAGAAGGCGTCATTATCCGGTCTACAGAACGTGCTGGCAAAACACACGAGGAGCTACTAAAGCGGGAAAGTCAAACGCTGTGCTCAAAATTCACTACAGATGGGATAAGTTCAGAGAAAATCACACACAAGCCTACCAGGAGTGGGGTTTGAACCCACGAGGACTATTGTCCATTGGATCTTAAGTCCAACGCCTTAACCACTCGGCCATCCTGGTGACGAAAGGAGGCAGCCCACGAGGTTAGTTCTGTTATCAATATATTATAAAAACCTGAACACTAGGAACATGCCTCATACTGCTGTACTATTTCTATTGTTGGAAATAAATTACTAAATTAGTAAACAAGAGCTTCATTCGTTGATGGATGACACATTGGTAAACAATTTAACTTTTGTATTCTGTCTTAACATCTGGATAAAGGTGAAGCACTTCACCCAGGTTAGGCTAAAGGTGGACCAGTTCTGCTACGTTGGTGTCGCGGATAGATGGATTGGTTCCTCGTCTGCAGCAATCCAGGCACGGTTCCGGTCTGTTTGGACCAGAAAGAAAGAAAGAAAGAGCTGGACCAGAAAGCGAAGCGCCCGATTCAGAGGTTCGTCTATGTTCCGACACTCACCTATCGCCATGAGACATGGATCATGGCCAAGAAAATGAAATCCAAGATGCAAGCAGCTGAAACAAGCTTCCTCTGTTAGAGACGCTGTTGCTCCTCATCGAAAGTAGAGAGCTGAAGATTTCTGGGCACGGACTACATCCTTCTGCAACTTTATTAGGTGCATCTTGGTAGCAGGGGTGGCAAAAGTAGAAGTACGGATGCTTGTGTAAACAAAGACTGGGAAAAGTAAAAAATAATAGATGAACTCCTTTACTTAAGGGTTAAATTTCTGAAATTTCCTTAAGGACAAAAGTTAAAATCAATCCTCCCCTTTAATTGCACAAATAACTCTTCTTGATAACTCTACAAAACGTTATAGGTGCACAAAATAGGAAAGTTTTCTTCTTTTACCCGCAACCAAACCTAAAAATACAAGTTTACCTCTGAGTGTTTGTTTTTTTTTATCACGTCACGGCAAGTTTTTGAACGCCTCAAGCTTGTGCTTGTTTTACGTTGGCACAAAAAACATGCACTAGGAATCAGTCTTGGAGGCAACAACATAGACGACTTGTCTATTGTTTTGATAATAGCTCCTGTTCCTTGATCTTTCATGAGGTCAACAGTAAGAACTCCATCGTGGGGAGGAAAGGAGCTCAGACGGCTGTGCCGATTTCGGACAGGCTTTACTTCATACGTCAACGCACATGAATGATTCTAGTCAAATCCGGGCCAACAGCCTTCCGAAAACGATCTCATGATCTGGCTCTCAGGCTATAACGAAAAGTGAGACACACCATGCAAACGAATCTTACAATAGAGATGGAGTTGTAAAAGTCACAGGCTGCAAGTGCTATCTAAATAGTGAGTAGAAAAGGAGGTAGCAAAAGGAGACTGCATGCTTCCTTTCACAGCTGCTTTAGCATAGGAACCTCACGAGGTCCCATTACGGACATAAGGTTAAAGGAGCTATAAGGAATCCCACAATCCTTTGCGTGACAGGAAGTATGAGTACAGCCGCACTCACGAAAATTAACGAAAATGTCTGGAAAGACAATCTAGGTTGTGTATATTATATGAAGAAGTGTATTAATTTATAGTATATTCATATATTTTTATATACAGTTCTTCATTTTAAGTTAAGTTTTTTGGTGTGTATTTTCACCGTATTGGTTTGTTTATCAGGATGGATTTAATAAGAATTGACCTCTGTCATTGACTGTCGCTGTTGTTTTGTATGTTTTAATAAATAAACATTGGAAAACGTCCAGAGAGCAGAGAGCGCACGCTTTGTAGTGGTTTTTTCGGAAGGCTGTAAGCCCGGATTTGACTAGAATCGTCTATGTGCGTTTCCGTCACGTAATGACGTCGGCGTTAAAGGCTGTCCTAAATCGGGAAGCAGTTCCTGCCCTAGAACTCATGACAGGCCAGGGGACAGAAGCTAGAAACCGGAGGTAGGAGCTAATTTTTAAAAAATTCAGATGCAGCCACACTCAGCCTATGTGAACCAATAACGTCGCTGCAAATAGTCTTAGCATCGCCGACTGACCTAGCATCGCTTCACTCCATCCATAATGGTGCTAACCATTTAAAAATAACTTTGTGCTTTATGGGATTCCTTATGGCTGCTTAGCACTAATGAGTAAAATTGCATGCTCTCTATGCTAAAGGAACTATGATAGGAAGCATACAGACTTCTTTTCTTGCCTTCTTCATTACTGACTGCAGGATTCGGTCAGCACTTAATATGGCGATCGCTGACACTTATCCGCTTTGACTAAAGAGTCCTTACCAATCAGACCTTAGTGTGCTGCTCCAGATAGATGCCTTCCCTCTGTGCTTTTGATTTTCCCTCTGTTTGGTTACAATGTTTTTTTTGTGTCTTGTCATTTTTTGAAACTTGTAGAAGTAGAGAGCAGGGGAGAAGTGGCGGTGCTCATGACCCTGTGGACCTTTGCTGCATGTCCATCCTCTCCCTCTTGTTGCTGTCTGTCCACTTTGAAATAAAGGCCACTAATGTAAAAAAAATATACAGAGCCAGGTTTGAGCCAATTGTGTTCAAAAGAAGGGAGTAAGCGTATAAAATCATCAGAAAGGTTTATACATAAAATGTATAAACATAAAAATGCTACTTAGGTGAAGTAACAAAGTATTTGTTCTTGGTTATTTCCAACTACTTGCTAGTTCCGGATTAGACTCCTAGTTCTGACACCACTGACCAGAACCAGAGAAATTACATCTCTCAGAATGTGAACAGATGTTTTGTGATTTTAGTTGCTTTTTGAGCTGAAAGTTAATTTCCACACCAGTAAATTACAGGATGACGGGGTTGTTTACATAATTCTATGGTGTGCTGACTGGTCACGTCCACAAATTACTGCTTTCAAGATCTATCCTCACTTCCTCAGACTCACTTGAGAAATAAAACAGGTATCTCTCAAAAAAATAACAAGGCAAATTTTAAAAATATATTTTCAAAAAATAGATGTGTGAGTTACATTGTGTTAATAATAGCATGATAAAATGTTTGTTAAGATAAGATAAGATAGTCTTTATTGATCTCACAATGGAGAAATTCACTCGTCACATCGGCTCATACAAGAAGGTGCACGGCTGTTGTTATATATATATATATGTTATATGTATACATATATATATATATATATATATATATATATATATGTTATATGTATACATATACATATATATATATATATATATATATATATATATATGTATGTGTGTGTGTGTGTTCAAACATATCTATATAGATATAGATATTAATATGGTTTACAGGCATCTCTCAAAAAATAATAATGCAAATTTAAAAAATGTATTTATATATATATATATATATATATATATATATATATATATATATATATATATTCAAACATTTCTATATAGATATAGATATTGATATGGTTATGAAATACCTGTGCCAATTGCATTTCAACCAAATTAATTAGTAACATTTACTATTAACTATAACTTCCTGATAATAATCTGTACTTTTTAAAACAGTATATTTCACTGTCTGTCCCCGTGGAGTCCCCCTAACAAATGGCCACCCCCTTGGAGGAGGGTGCCTTTGGGGGCGCATGAGGACAGGTTCACCCAGGGCGCCGTTCACATAAGAGCCGCCCCTGCATAGATGAACCACGTCGCTTTGAGACAAGAGGTTTTGTCTGAGCAGCAGCAGAAGAAAAGCGGCGACATGAAAATGAAAGCATGTTATAAGGATGTTGGCGGTGACTCAAGACATGCGCAGCGCGGCCAAAACGTGGCGCTGTTCTGCGCAGCTCCAACCCGCAGCAGCAGGCCCTGTCCCGTCCTATCCGCCTGTCCGTATAAATCACGTTTTGTTTTTTTTTTTGGTTTTGTTGTTTTCTCCGTCCAGCCCAAAATGCTGCTGCTCCTACAGAGGGTGAAAAATCAAGCGGCACGTCAATTTACCAGGAATCTGCTCTGTGATTTTAAGCGCCTCTGGGCGCGTAAATAATGAAATATATAGACGCTCATTTTTCTCTTTGTTCTCAGCAATGACCCCGTCGAGCTTTGCGGCGCTTACAGCACAATCACACATTTAAATCCGCCCAACGTTTCCGGAAGGGGGGGAAAAAACCGGGAGACTTTGCGGACATTTCCACCGCAGTTTCCCCCACATCACAAACCGACGACTGCACAAACGCGTGTCTCCGTCTGCGGCCGCACGGACGCGTTTTCAACACTGCACAGCTACCACCACTGACATGTCTGCTGAAACCCCCCCCACCCCCTGCAAAAGATTTGAGTTTGGAGCTGCTAGAAAAGCGAGCACACCAAGGCAGGAAATAAAAGCCCAATCAGCTCCGGTCCCACCGGCCGGGAGGCTGCGGCGGCTCCTCGCCCTCCAACATGCACCAAAACTGGAAGTAAAGCTGCTGAGGCGGCGGTCAAAGTCACATTAAATGTTGGGTTTCTTTTGGCGTTTGACACGCACACATCCACACTCTCTCACACACACACACACACACACATTCGCATATGAGGGGGGATATAAGTGCGCCTCAGTCCTCTTCTGTCGTGCAACAACGCTTATAAGACATAAGGAGAGGAAAAAAAATGTCCCTTTCGTGGGAAACGCTTTAAGAAGGGCGTCCAGAAACCGCTCCAAAGCACAGCAGAGGTGCGCTTTGTGGCTCAGTTTCTCCGTGGCAGGGTGAACTTTATATCGAACATGCATTAACACTTTGTGGCCTGCTTTTTCTTTTTTTTTTCTCTCCTTCTCCACCTCTCTCGTCTGTGGAGGACTCCATTTTGAAGAGACCGGGTGTGCAAGACATGGAGCCTACACAGTGTATCTCGTCTCATGAAAGCCAGCCATAATGTTTTTAGGGGGTGTTTTTTTTTCTTCCCCCCGGGTAGACTGCTGAAGCATTGCGTCTTGAACGAGGTAGTGGAAGGACATGTTTAAATTGTTCAATTTGATGTGTTATGTCGTTTTGTCTTCAAGGTGCTGCAGGAACCAGTTGTTGGCACAGGTTGGGCGTGTGGACACCTCCCTGGTAACGTATCGAGGGCCAAAAGTGCCATAATCCAATAATAATTTATTAAATTAATGTTTATTTTAGTTTTAATAAAGTCATATAAATACATTATAATTACCAAATATATAAACATATTTTGTGCCAAACATTTATTAGATACACAAATAATCTTCAGATTAAAAAAAATGACATTAATTTTATGTTAAGATTATACAAAACTATGGTAAAAGTTTATGAGTGAATTTACTAAAATATTTCAAACTGAAGTAGTATTTATGCCTCCTAGCTGCACTCCAAGCCTGGTGTGGCGTAAACATCATGTGGATCTGCCCACTAGGAGGCGCTGTGGGCATCGTGGTCTTGTTAACAGTGCCTGCAGTTACACTCCTGTTCAAAGGGGGCGCCAAAAACACTGCTAATTACTTTAAGAACGAGCACTGGCAATTCTCCTACTTTGGCCATCTTAAACCTTTGCAGTTTTAATAATTTATATATATATATATATATATATATATATATATATATATTGGAGCAAAACGTTTACCGTCTGTCACGAGACGTTTCATACTGACCATGCGTTGATACTTGTTAAAGGGACATTTTGTACCCGCGTTGACAACATTTGAACAGTGACGATTTGTCAATAACGGAGTTGACAGAGTAAACATAAATTAGATAAAAAAGTAATTATCACTTCTGCTCTCATAAAACCTGGCTGACGTTTGATTTTGCAGCATTCACATCCTGTTTTGGGTTAATTGAGGGTGATTTTTGGTGTAGGCCTCCTAATTATAATGTTTAAAGGCAGAGGGACATCAGACGAATGAGCGTTTGGTTACGTGAATACTCTCTGCGGGGCAACAGCATTCTGCACCCGTGTCTGTCTTCATCCGGTCACTTAAATAATCATACCTGTCAATCAAAGTCACAACCGTGGCAGATACGTGGATGCCAGTGTTTCTCAAACATACAGACGCAAACGGAAGAGTCAGACAACAACAACGACAAGACAGCAGAGAACGGTGACAGCGAAATAAAAATCATCAAAACAAACGTAACGCAACGGTTACACGATACAAATGAATGCAATGGTTTTTGCAAATGGGTACAACATGGATGTAAGCAGGGACAAAAGGGTAATGCATAGGTAAGAGTATGAATTACAGTGGGGATCTAGAATTTATTAATTAATGATAGATTGATCGTGTGATTATGCAATAACTATATAAAAATAGATATGAGTAATTCTGTAGACACATTTTTATAAATTATTTTACATCAAATATTTATGTATTTAGAAAATTACTGAAACAGTTACATAATGATGTATATATTCATTTATTTAATGCTTTTTACATTATTGCATATGTAAATATTATTTTAGCAACTTATGTATTGTGGCACCTTTGGCTCTCTAGACGAGATGATAGATGGGGGTTATGAATGCTTTAAATTAAGAAAAGGGGCGGGGCTATCTGTATGCGTGCGTTTTTTGGTGGCTGTCACCATCAGATACTTATTTATTTATTTATTTTTATTTATTATGAAAAGAGAGAGGTTTGCGGCCCCGTCTGTGCTCCATGCTATGGACCGGCTGGGGAGGGAGACGGTAGTGACGCCTGGCACTGCTCACACAACAGAAACTGACTTTGAAGGGGCAAGGCTGAGTCTGCTGGCAGGAAAAAGCCAGCAGAGCATGCATCCATCCTTAGACGGGGATTATAAAGTTATTATAGGGCGAAAGGAGGCAGTTTCGCGGGAAGGAGCGCAACCGACTGAATTTGGGGAAATTATTCCGGGGGCCGCTGGAGCAGGCTCTTTTAGCGCATGTAGAGGGAGGAGAAGAGTGTTTGTGGCGGTGGGGGGAGAGTGGGTGAGTGAGTGAGAGAGCGAGAGAGAGCACAGGATCCAGGCCTAGTAAGTGCTGCCGCTGGGACTCGCCTCATCCGCTCTCAAAAATCTGGAAATTGGCCCATTTAAACGCCAAAATGAGCGGGCCGGGGGTCATTTTTGCGCTGGGCCACACCGGAATGGTAAGAATCTGGCGCCGGACCCCGCGTCATGTGCCATTTTCTGCGTGATTTCTGCTGTTTGTGATGCACATATAGCCTCGCATCTGTCGGAGGGGAAGTGTGCGCGTGTGTCTGCGCGCGTGTGTGTGTGTGTGCGCGCGCGCGTTTGGGTTTGTGTGCGTTCGTGAACTCGTGTCTTGTCGCGCTTTTTTACCCTCATGTTACGCTTTTTATTTTCCACCACGAATCCGTCGCATGCATACACACACACACACACACAGACACGCACGCACGTGTCGTCACACACCTACACACGCATGCACACACTCTTCCTCGTGCATGGTCAGACAAACACGCACGCGCGGGTCCGTTTTATTCTGAATTCGTGATTATTTTTTAATCGCTTAACTTGACGCGCCGCTGTGGCGTAACCGGCCTTATTGGGCGCCCGCCGTGCGTTCATGTGGGTGAGTTTTTACAGCCTGACCTTATCGTGTTTGATGTCATTTTCAACATATCGCGATAGCAGCTCAGAGAGGATTTCCAGCTCCTTTTTATTCGGATAAAATGTCACGTTAGGACGCGCCGCCGCAGGGATTTCGTGTTTTTTATTTTTTTTTTATTTTGGGCATCATATTTCGAGATCTGAGGTCTGATGTGTCACTTTGAGATGACGGACCATCGCCTGCTGCCATAACTAGATGAGATGCAGCACATCATAATAGGATACATGCTGAAACAGTATTTCACATGATTCTATCTTATAATATATAATATAAATTGTTATTGGACATAAAGATTGTTATGTCTGTGGAAATAGAAAACAAACCGATTCATAGGAATGTAATTTATTTGAAAGTTATAAACTTTAGCAAAAAATATTTATCAGTAGTTTAATCTGAGGACTAACCGTTGTTTTTGTATTTTTTTAAATCAGACAATGTCTTTGTTTTACATCGTTTAAATAATTTTGATCAATCAGCAGAAATGAATAACAGCTGAAATGTCCCATCTGTGTAAATGTTTTGTGTATTACTTTCTGCACAGTGGAACAGTTGCTAGCACTGTTGCCTTGCAGCAGTAAGGTTATGGGTTTGAATCCCAGTGTTGGGTCTTTCTGCATGGAATTTGCATGTTATTCCTGTGCATGCATAGATTTTTTTCTGGGTACTCTGGCTTCCTCCCACCGTCTGAAAACCTTACGTTTTGTTTCATTGGTCTCTCTAAATGACCTTGTGGTGCTTATAGACAATGGATGGATTTTCTGAAGATTTTACCTATTTCCATTGACTGTGATTCTAATCCTTTGTTTAACCAATTCAGGTATGGAAATATGTGAGATTATGACTCCTGATCAAACTAAAATAATGCTAGATATTTTTTGTCCGAGTCACATATAGCCTAATTCTCTTATAGTAGATTTAAAAAAAAATATTTAAGGTGCAAGAAGTCCTTTTTGTGATGGCTTAAGGGAATAGCAACAAAGGTTATATTGGCACTTTACACAGGTAGCAGGAGGTAATATTGAAATTAAACTCCATTTATTGTTCTTGTTTATGCACACGCTGGCGTTAGTGCTGTAGCACAGCTAGCAGCTACAGGAGGTTAGAAAAGTGAGGTATTTGACAAACATGTTCCCAACAGAGAACTTTGCTCTCAGATCTAATGTTGGTTCTCTGAGTTTTATAAATGAGTCTCTGTACCCATGGAAGCGGGGTCATGGGGGTGCTGCTGCCTATTTCAAATGATCATTGGACAAGATGGGGGGGGGGAGTACATCGTGGACAGGCTGTGAGCCAATCAGAGGGCCACTTCAAAACATGTATGAAAAATAAAAGAATAATATTACATATTCTGCGCCTTTTTCTCTTTTGACGCCTTCTTGTTTTTTAATGAACATTGTTACCATGACAAGTAAACTAGTGTTTGCAACATTAAACAAACAAGAACTAAGACACATCAGGGAATTCAGTCACTTATAGCCGTTATTACAACTAAGAAACATAAAGTTTCTTAGTAATAACGGCTCTATTTCCTCTTTATTTTTATTTTTTTGATCCACAGTATATATGTGGACACACTGTATATACCCTATGTACCTTTTCCTCACCTTTGGCACGTTATTTTGATTATCAAGCCGATGTGACAAGTGAATTTCTCCACTGTGAGTAGGGCTGAACAATTAATCGCATTTTCAATATAATCGCGATTTAACAAAAACGCAATTCCCAAATCTCAGAGGTCTGCAATTTTTGGCTATTTAACAATTAGTGAATCAGACGCATCCTTTAGGTGTCAGCAATATGTTTAAAGTGGGTTTGCCTCCACATGGAAGGGAAGACAGTTGAAGCAGTGAGATAATCTAACTTTTCTACTTGTTTTAGAGTTTGTATAATCTCACCATAGCATTAAGTTCTGCTAAATCAGTTTAATACATAGACTTGCTTGTTGGTTGCACTTTATGTTCAACAAGGATTGATGTCGAAATCAACTAAAAGCTGTTCTCTTGAACAATATTCTGATTTATAAAAACATTAAAAGTTCATATTTAAAATAGTCCTTGATTACAAACATATTTATTTAGAGGCCATTTTTGCTGCTTGTGGTTAATGCAGAAAAAAGTCAAAATTGCAATTTTGGTTGAAATATATTGTAGGCAGAACGCAATCATTTCTGCTCTGAGTTTAGATGCTGCGGGTCTTTTAGCAACTAATCCACGCGGCAAGGAAACAAATTGATTTCTTGTTTTGTATATGTTTAAAAAGACATGATAAATTAAACTGGGGGGGATCGCATTAAATCACAATATTAAGATAAAAAATCGCAATTAGATTATTTTCCAAAATCGTTCAGCCCTAACTGTGAGGTCGTTAAAGTCTATCTTATCTTATCTTATCTTATCTTATCTTAAAACGGCTTATTTTTCCTGATATATTTTTCTGAATTTCAATCTGCTCAGCTGCCTCATCCTCTTTAGCCACTTCAGCATCCTCACCATCATACAGGTTGTCTCCCAGTCATTCCTGTTCTGTACTTTTCTTCTCCATTCTCATGAGCATCTTACTTATCTCCATTTTCTCTATTATAGACCTTTTGTTCTTGATTTTTTTTTTTCAAATGTCCTTTATAAGTTGGCTTTCTTGTGTCAGGAATGTTCATTATCTCCTCTTCTTGTTTCAGGGGGGGATAATGCGAATATGAGTGGGGCTTACCAAGGCCCTGAAAGGAATAGCCATCGGTCCAGCGGCCCTCTGGCCCCGGCCGGCGACCTGTCTGGTCTTTCCAGACCGAGCAACCACAGTTTCGGTCTAACAATGTCTGCCACCGCCTCCTCCCTCAAACACACTTCTGTCTACGGTTACATACAAACGGACCACACCACCTCCTCCTCCTCCTCCTCTTCTTCATACAGCCCTCTCAGGAGGCTGCAGCACCTCACCAAGATGGTGAGCCAGCCTGACCTCGTCCTGCCAACGAGGGAAGCCGAGAGGGGCTGGGAGTGGGGGCCGAATAAGAAGGATAAGGGGAGAAAGGAGAGGGACTCCTGGGCTGATTATAGAAATTATTCCGTCTCTCAGATGACGAAAGGAGAGGAAAACACAAATGACTCTTCTCCCGGGCAAAAGCGAATCAGAGGTCCAAAGTGAAAGTAAAGATTTGCCTCCTGTGAGTTGTCATAAATCTGCTGTTTCGGAGAAAAATGCGGATAATTCTCTGTCAGGCCCACCTAGCCCAGCCTTTTCTCTCGACAGCAACAGCCCCTTTGCCAACGGCCTGCTCCACTTTGAATCCACTTTGTTCGAGGCGGACAACAACGACGAAGAGCAAGAAGCGGCAGCGGCCATTGGAGATTTGCTGGACAAACGGGACAAATCAGAGACTGTTCCTCAGCCTTCTCCCAGAAAGGTACATTTGGACTCGAAGGACGCGGACCTGCCGGCACCCAAGGTGGTGACGCGCTCCCAGTCCTCGGGTCAGCGCAGGAGATACTGGGACGGCTCCGAAGACGAGTGGGACAGCGACTCAGAGCTCTTCCTCTTCGACGACAGCCCTGCATGGCATATGGTGGTACGTTTGGTCTTATTTATCCTGTACAGCAGCACACATATGTGACACATATGCAGCTTATATTCTGCAATATTCAGTACACAAAAGAAGCAAAATGCTTTATTTTGTTGGAGTTTGATGCTGGAGGGAGAACCCCTCACTGCAAAAAAATAAGGGAACTAAAGGTAAGTAAAATTATCTTGAAATGAGTGTATTTGCCCTTAATTTGAGCAGCAAATTTAAATGATCCGCCAATGGAATAAGATTTTTGTAATTAAAACAGGAACAACTCATCTCCATCATCTCATTTCAAGTGCAGTATATCTATTTATCTTATTTTAGGGGTCAAAATACTCAGTTCATTGGCAGATAATCTCATTTACCTGCTGAAATTAAGGACAGATACACTCCTTTCAAGAAGATTTGACTAACTTTTAGTTCCCTTTTTGCAGTGCTCACACACATTGACCTGCCATTTACAGAGCAGCAGTCAAGAGCGAGTTGAAATCGACAGAAACATGATATGCAGCTAACGCTTTGGGCACAAGTCACGCTTGTCTTGTTTGTTACTGAGAGAAAAATAAATCACTTCTAACCAATCACCAACTTTGATATATTTTACTGGAATATTATGTGATAGACCAACACAAAGTAACGCATATTTGTAATGTAAAAGAAAAAAAATGTCAGGTTATAATCTTGGAACAAGGTTTGAACATCTCATAGAGCTCTATTCAAGGGTTTGAGTATAGAAAGAGGAAAAGCACGACAGATTACCTACGAACGCCTGGCCGTCCACCTACACCGACAGACTGACAGGGGGAAAATTAATCAGAGCATCACTGAAGAGTCCCTTAGTGACTCTGGATGAGCTGCAGTGACCCACAGCTCAGGTTGACGGCACAACTATTAGTTGTCAACTCCACAAATAGGGCCTTTATGGAAGAAATCAAATGTTGCAATGTGGCAATGTCCATGTTTGCAGTTTTCCACAAACAACATTTCATTAGACTCAAATATTATATTTTGACCTACTTGTAACGCGCCCTGTGTGGAGGAAGACTAACTTCAATTCAATTCAATTTTATTTATTCATGAAACATGTCATCTCAAGGCACTTTACTAAGTCAAATTCAATCAGATTATACAGATTGGTCAAGGTTTCCTATCTAAGGGAACCAGTTGATTGCATCAAAGTCTTGATAAGCAGCATTCACTCCTCCTGGAGGAGTGTAGAGCCACAGGGAGAGTCTTCTGCATTGTCCATGGCTAACTCTGCACAATAGTCCTGAACACAGCTTCACAACTCTGACACATGGATGGGAAGAGGGATGGAGCTAAATATAGGCAACTGTGCAGGATGTAATGTTAAATGTGGTAGTTTTTGTTGCAGTTTGCTTTCTGGACAGAAAGTGGCTATTAATTAGGGCTGAACAATTAATCGCATTTTCCATATAATCGCGATTTAAAAAAACGCAATTTCCAAATCGCAGAGTCTGCAACTTTTGGCTATGTAACAATTAAGGAATTAAACACGTCCATTAGGTGTTGGTAAAATGTTTAAAGTGGGTTTGCCTCCACATGGAACTGAAGACAGCTGCAGCAGTGAGATAATCTAATTTTATTACTTGTTTTAGAGTTTGTATAATCATACATAGCATTAAGTACAGGTCAATCAGTTTAATACATAGACTTGCTTGTTGGTTGCACTTTATGTTCAACAAGGATTGATGTCCAAATCAACTAAAAGCTGTTCTCTTGAATAATATTCTGATTAATAGAAACATTCAAAGTTCTTGTTTTGAATAGTTCTTGTTTACAAACGTCTTTATTTAGAGGCCATGTTTGTTGCTTGTGGTTAACGCAGAGAAAAGTCAAAATTGCAATTTTGGTTGAAATATATTGTAGGCAGAACGCAATCATTTCTGCTCTGAGTTTAGATGCTGCGGGTCTTTTAGCACCTAATCTGCACAGCGAGGAAACAAAATGATTTGTTGTTCGTATATGTTTAAAAAGACATGATAAATTAAACTGGAAAAAAAATCGCATTAAATCACAATATTAAGAAAAAAAATCACAATTAGATTATTTTCCAAAATCATTCAGCCCTATTATTAATTGACAAACAAAGCACAATTAGAAAGGTCAAAAGTCTGAAACAGAAGCCTTTACCCTTTAATTTCCTGAATATTCCAATACTCTTTCGCTATATCTGTAAATATTTTTGTTTTGTAGATTTATTTATTTTTCTGCACAGCTCAGTAATAAATATTCTTCATTGTCACGCAGCAGCAGAACAGCCTGAAGAAAAAGTCTTTGCCTCCTGTGAAATTTGTTGAGGGCGAAGTTGTTTGGGCAAAGTTCAACCGAAGGCCGTGGTGGCCCTGCGAAGTGGTTGTCGACCCGTCTCTGGGGGTCTATCACAGGATGAAAGGTAGGTGTGAAAACAGTGTTCACTGGCTGTCATCATATACGATGGCTTCACATGGCTTTACAGATTTGTCTCTGGTCAGCTGTAAATTAATACTTTCTGCAGTTATGAAATAAAAGTCTTAAGTGAGCCATAGGGGATAATTGTTAATTGGCTTTTGGAGATAATATTGTACACCTCATTTTATTCTAGCTCCACTGAGTAAGATATAAAACTTAATAAATAATGCTGAGATTTACCTAATTTGCTTTAACATGTAACAGTTCTTTAAATTGGGTATTCTAGCATAAAGCTTTATAATCTAATGTCTTGCTTTAGTAGTCTTAACAGAAAATCGTGTTTCTTTCACAATAACACCGTGATCCTGCTAAGCTAGATGAAAGTTGCGCTTTATTTGTCAAACAAGCTGCAAATTTGAATGTCGGTGAGCTAATTATGAACATGAAACGGGTAAAAACTGGAGGACTTGATGCTAAATGACTCACGGCGTAATTACAGAAATGTCTGTAATAAATGTTAGTTGCAGCAGCAGTTTTCTTTCCGGAAAAGTCGGATTTTTGTTGTGGGTCATGCTCGGTAAGCCTGTCACACAGATGTTCAAAGACCAAAGATTTTTAACAATAAAGATTTAATGTACTACAGACTTGCAGTTAATTTTCTACTGGATATTTTCCTTTTTTGTTTTAATCGACTGAAAGACAGTAGGCACCCACTGCCTAGTTATTACTAGGCAGGTTAAAACATTGTCGCTTTTATGTGAAACTTTAACATCTTGCTAAACTAGCCTAAGTAGCAAAGTAAATATTCTAAATCAACAAAAGTTTTGCTAATTGAGCTTGATAACTCTTAAAATGTTTGCTATTATAAATTGGGTGATTAGGTAAACCTTTAGCGAGTTAAACCTATTGAAGTAGCATAATCCTATCAAGTTAAACTTGCTAAAATAGACAAACGTTAGCTAACTAAACTTGCTAAAGAAGCTAAATGGCAGATAATTAAACTTGCTAAAATAGTTGAATGGTAGCTAATGGTGTAATATGTGTTATATTAGACTTTAGACAGCTTTATTTGTCATTTTGTATGCACAAAGTGTGTACAGAACGAAATTTTGTTTGCATACAGCTTGAAAAAACACAGTAAATTGCACTAAATTTCACAAAATTTCAGGATAAAGATGTTATATTTGGGTTATTTTTTTAGCCTTTATTTGCACTCTTATTTAACTAGTCTCTGTGATTCTGTTGAGAAAGAATGTCCATGTTGAGATTGAAAAAGGTGAGATTTTCATGTTGATAAATTATTTTTTAATTATTAGTTATTTTTTTATCCCCGTGGTGTCAAAATTGGTATCGAGTATCGAATATTTTCCGGGTATTAATATCGAGTTTGAAATTTCTGTATCATGACAACCCTAGTAGCTAATTAAACATGCTGAAGTAGCTAAATGTTAGCTAATCAAATGTGCTAAAATAGTTGAATGGTAGCTAATTAAACATTCTAAAGAAATGCTGTGAACAATCAAGGAATTCACAGATAGTTGTGACTGTCAGCAGCCCAAAGTATTATTTGTTTTCAAAGATTACAGGACTTGACTTGAAATGACAACAAATCTTCAGAGATTAGTATTTGTAATTAGGCTTATTTCTGTACCTGTCAGGAAAATGTGTGCGTCTCACGCTCATTGCGTGAGGCTTGAGAGCTCTGAATTGAAAACCCTTTTTGGAGGAAAACGAGAAACTTTAAGTTTTTCAGTACAGCTTTAAATGTCTTCATAGCACAGAATCTGTGTTGTTGAAGATTTTTATTGACATCCTCCTAGCTACAGATTCAGGAATCCATGAATTTCTAGTTTAACAGCTGCCTTTGACACAGTGGATCGTGGCATTCTTATTTCCATCTTAGAGCACTGTGTCGTCATTCAAGGGTCTACATTAGAGGGGGTTATACCTGGCTGAGATAACCTATTGTGCTGGACTAAATGACTGCAGGGTCTCCTCTGTTCCAGCTGTGTGGGGTCCCGCAGAGCTCAATATTTGGACCTATGCCATTTCCCTCACTTTTCCAAGTAGTTGGCTTCATTTTCAGAAAGCATAAGCCTGCTTTTCATTATTGTCCAGATGATACTCAGGTTTATGTGCCCCTAAAGAGGGGAATGACTACTGTTAGTTTAGGTCAAATGAATGTCTCGAGGAATTAAAATCTTGGATGACTTTAAACTTTGTAAAATAAAATAAAAATTTGTCCAAATGTCACGAGTGCACTGCAAAAAGGGAACTAAAAGTAGGTAAAATCCTCTTGAAAGTAGTGTATTTTTCTTTTTCTTTGATCCGAGCTGGTAAATCATTTTATTTGCCAATGGAATAAGATTTTTGTACTTAAAATAAAAACAATTCATCTCTATCATCTTATTTCAAGTGCAGGATATCTAATTATCTTATTTTAGGGGTGGAAATTCTCATTCCATTGGCGAATAGTTTTATTTAGCTGCTCAAATCAAGGAAAAATATACAGATTTTAAGAACATTTTACTTACTTTTAGTCCCCTTTTTGCAGTGTGTGTCTCCTTCTTGTCTAGACATTGGCTGTCTGGCAGATTACAGAAATCTTATTTTCACAAGCCTTTGTTTTAAAATGGATAGTGATTTTAGACCGGATGGCCAGACCAGTACAGTAGTGAAATCCATCTTTTTTTAACCAAGAGGCAGGTGGCCAAAACATGATTTCAAAACAGCAACAAAAGCATGCCTTTATTACAACTCAGCTGGGTTATTGTAATTCTTTGCACCTCAGAATTAGTAAGTCATCCTTATTTAGTTGGTGCAAAACTCTGCAGCACAACCTTTAACTGGAACAGAGAAAGCATATTACTGAAGTTTTATCCTCTGCACTGGTTGCCTGTCTGTGTTAGAGTTTGTTTTAGAAACTATTATTTGCTATTAAAGGGGACATGTGCTTTTAGGTTCTTCATGCTTCACATTTGAATCACTCAGTTGTGGTCTATATCTGGTGGAACTGCAATGCTTTGGTCTGAATTCCTTGTTAATGTTGCCCCACCGTCCCTCTTTACCCATTTTCTGAGATTCACTCATTTTGGTGCCATCTCTATAAGGAGGCACTTCAAACCCCACCCCCTCTCCAGGTTACAGAGTCTTCCACCCCACCTCAGTCTGTCATTTTTGTTTTTTTGGTATGCTGCGGGACAGCGTAATGTATTGTGTGGGTTAAAGTCCCTAGAACCAAACATTTTCACTTATCCACTGGTATCTTCGGCATCCTTCAGCTTGGACTACATAATCACAGCAATAAATAAAAATGGCAGATTTTTTAAATTGGTAAGCCAGAAGTCTATAACCTTGTTTAGCAGCTCAACAGCAAATACTGTGACCTTATTGGTTATAAATCATGACAGAGAGCACAGAAAGTTGAACAGCTTGAAAAATATGACCCAAATAGAGTATAAAGATATCTACACAACACCTGGAGAGACTAGATTAAACGTTTCTGCCTTCCTGAAGGCTCCACACTGCAAAAACAAAACTAAAAATAAGTCGAATTTTCTTAAAATGAGTGTATTTGTCCTTGATTTGAGCAGGCAAATAAGATGATTTGCCAATGGAATAAGATTTTTGCACTTAAAATGGGAACAACTCATCTCCGTCATCTTATTTCAAGTGCAGGAAATCTAATTATCTTATTTTAGGGATCAAAATACTCATTCCATTGGCAGATAATCTTATTTACCTGCTCAAATCAAGGACAAATACAGTAAGTTCAAGAAAATGTGACTTACTTTTAGTTCCATTTTTGCAGTGCAGGTAGACAACACAATGTATTTAAGGGATGAATAAGGGGATTTTGTCTGATATGTCCCCTTTAAGTCTTTAAATGGTCTTGCCCCTCCCTACCTCTCTGAGCTATTGCGCCTGCACTCCCCTTCTCGGTCCCTCAGATCAGCGGACCAGCTGTTGCTGGAGGTGCCAAGGACACGGCAGAAGCTCAGTGGAGTTCACACTTTTGCTGTTGCAGCTCCCAAATTATGTAGCACTTTGCTGCTGCAAACTAGAAAAGCTCCTACCATTGGCATTTATAAATCTGCTTTTAAAACCCATCTCTTCTCGTTGGCTTTTGACCAAGTATAAGTTGTTAATTAAATTTTAATTTTCATTCTGTCAATGTCACGTTTTATAGTTGTTGATTGACCTTGGTTGATATGTTTTATCCATATTTCAGTAGCTTAGTTAATGCATGAGTACACCTTCTTGGTGTTGTTGTTGTAATTTCCATTTCATAATATAATACCTAATTATTTATTTCTTTTTTAGAGCCCTGTGACAGGCATTGTCGGCTCTACCATGTCCGGACCTTTGGGGACCCAAAGGAACTTGTATGGGTGGAGGAAAAATCAACTCACACGTTCCATGGAGGCTTTGAATTTGACCAACTGCTTCTTTTGCGTCGAAGGAGCAAACAAAGAGAGAAGAACAACAAAAAAAACACTGTAATTGTTAAATTGTGAATTACTGCATGATGCTTGCATAGTCTGATGAAAGGTTGGTCCTTCACATTACTGTGAAATGAGTAACTGTCATCTAAGACGTTAAAAGGAATGTATGACTGCCAAGAACAACATGGAAAAAAATAGCACATTGTTTTATGTACATAAATCTGTGCAGATATTAAGCATATTTTTCTTATCTCACTACAGATTGCTAAGCGTTTTCAGCTTTCTTGGAAATCCGGTGTGGCGGAGGCTGAATCGGTTGTATCTGGGCGACCCAAGATGACTTCCTCCTTGGCTTCATTCATAGACCAAGCCTTATCCTGTAGTCCCCCACCAGCAGAAGAGAAGAAGCCCCATTCAGACGTTCCTTTGCCCACTTTACCCGTCTCCACTGTTTCTGAACCATTGCACTTAACAAATCAATCCACTTTGTCTACGGTTACAACTCAGACAAAACCAAGCACTTTAAAGAAAGCTTCTAACAAGAAGAAGCAAAGAAAAACCCCTAAGGACAATGGGAGTAAAAACTCCAGAAAGACGTTGCATTGTAGTCCTGACCAACCTTATAGAGATAACAGAGAGTGCCCATACTCTGATCTTGACTCAGTCCCTAAGATTTTGTGTCCTAAAGCACTTGAACGTCAGCCAAAGCTACTTCCATCTCAGCCGTCCGTGGCAGTAGTCAAAGAGCTAAAGAAACAACCTGAGATCCAGACTGGTCTTTGGTTTAGTAAATCAGGCAAGGACAGGCGACCTAAAACGACCAGTCCAGTACCGGACCGGTCTCTCTTTAGTAAGGGTCCCTGTAAGAAAAAGCACTTATCCGCGGTTAATAAGAAGGTGCAAGTTCCTTCTGCCTCATTGATTGGCGGGGGTTCCAGTGACCAGGTTGCACCGATAGACAAGAAGAAGTCAACAGATAATGGTCCAGTACTTGAACAGTCAGTACCTGAGAAATGTAGAACCACTGAGGCCAACCCTGTCGATAGAAGTGGCAGTCCTGTTGAACAGTCAGAATCTTTGGACAAACAAAACACCCAGTTGTCAATTGACAGCGCTTGCTCCAAAGGTCAACAGTCACCCAAGGCCATCACAACCCCTTCAAGCAGTTCATCAGACAGCCCAGGGACTAAAGAAGACTTGCATCCCTCAGAGAAAGTCAGTTTTAATGACCACTCAGGTTCTTTAGAGAGTGTAAAGTGTGTAAGTCAAACTGAACTCTCCGTCATCACGGCTACTAAACAGCTTAATGTAACTGAAACACTTTCTGACCATGAGAGGGAAACCCAGGAGGCTTTGGTGTCCTGTTTAGAAGTTGAAACAAGTGATCCAGGCTCCAGCTTAGAAGAGGAAACAAACCTGGTCACCCAATGCAGACTGCCCTTTGTGAAACTGATACGAGAGGAGGCAGAAGATAAGAATCATGACAACTCCAGCTCGACAGATTCTCCCACTGACCAAAGCGAATGCAAAGAGCAAGAGAAGACATCGGACACTGATGTGAATCAAGGAAACGCTAATAAATCAAACTCGATTGGTAGTGAAGCCAATGCCTCTATGGATCAAACGGCACCCTCAGAGTCCATTAAGGTGTCGGTCAAGAAGTTAAAAGCTAGAAGTGAGTCTGGCCTACTTCGGCTCTCGTCTGAGTCACCGCCTGGAGATAATGACGTGGCTTCCATGAAATCTTCTGACGAGTTAAGTAGCCCAGAAGTAGAACGGATATTGGTGTCAAATGTTAGCCCAAAAAGTATGGCTACCTTAGCGTCCAGTGAATCAGACAGCTCAGAATGTAAGAAAACATCCTCTGACCAGTCAGGCAATACAGAGGAAAACCTCTCACCGATTAAAGCTACGGCTTCTCCATCTAGAAATTCCCACGTCTCTAAAAGTCTGTCTCTTCCAAAACCCCAAAAAGCTGTTCACAAACTGAAGCAGGTTAAAGAAGTTAAAAAAGTCCTGAAAGAGCAGCCGGCCCATCTTCCGGCCAGCAATCGGCTGATGACTCGAGCACTCATGGCCTTGCGAGAGGTAGACCAGAAGAAGCGTAAAAAAGCCCAGCAAGAGATTGAACAAAGTAAGCTGCTGAACCCTGTGGAGAAAGTTGAGGATCTCACGTGGAAACCAGAACCCAAAGTTGATATTTGCACTAATGTAAAAAATCTCAAATCTAATCACATTGACAATGGTGAGTGTGATCAAGGCACCTTTTCTAGATGTAGCTCCCCTTTATTACTGTTCTCTGATTCAGATGATCTTGAGGCTGATGTCAAAAGTGAAGAGGAAGACCTTTCGGTTTCTTCGACTCCCCCGATGGACTTCATACCCCTTACTTCTAAAATAAAGGCGAAGCAGGAAGATCAGCCCCCTACAATACAATCTTCACCTCCTTCACCGTTCTCCTTCATGAAAACCTTTAAGAATGTTAAGGAGGTTTCCTTTCAATCTTTATCGAATGGTAGCGATGGGAAACCAGTCAGCTTCAAGTCTGACCCAAAATACCAGTTCAGCACTTTTCTTATGATGTTGAAGGACTTGCACGACACCAGAGAGCGAGATGGCACGCCCCTGGAGTTAAACATTGGGCCACCCAGTGCACATGTGAAGGAGGAGCCATTGGTGATACCACCCAAGGCTTCGCTGGAAGGACAAGGTCAGAAAACTGAATGTGTTCCTCGCACAACCGATTCAATCCCAGACAAAAGTGTGGTTGCACAAAACGGATGTGGTACGGGTCAGAAACCCAAGAGGCCCTATAACAGAAGGAGCAGCGTCCATTGGCTGAAAAAGAAAACCAATCGCAGGGTGCCTTTTCCCTCTGCCAGGTCTGGGCCTGGTTTTCCAGGACTTGAGGCAGCAACAGCAATGGCTCCCTGGCCTGAAGTGGACCTCTCCACAAAAATGCTGGATGTACAAAGCGGCAGCAGCTGGAAGAGCCAGGCTGGTGTTGGTGAATGCCTGGGAGGTCAAGAGGAGGAGCAGGAGGGGAGGTGGAAGAGATTAAAGGGCAGTCAACAGATTACTGGGCCTTTCGAAAAGAGGGAAGGTCCTACGCTCACCCCGGAACAGTCGACCAGGCTTACCGGAGACGGCTCGAAGAATAAGAAAAGCTGGATTCATAAACCTGGGGAAGATGACAAGGCTTCAGCAGGTAAAGAGAGTCGTTCCAGTCCTCCCTCACAAAACAAGTAATGACTGAAGGTTGCCATTTTCTGCAGCATGATCTATTTTCTACCATATAATAAACCAAACACGACACGACAATTGATGCCAACGGAGCTGAGCGAGTGATAAACACCGCCACAATGTTACGTAATGTTGTTTGGCAGACAGAATCAAATGTTCTAACACCTCAACACTCAGAAGACCCATAATGTAAATGCAGAATGACTGTTTATGTGCATCACAACAGAAGATTAAAGGGAGGGTCAACGAGCAAAACATGATAGCTAAGTTGGCGCAGTTTTCTATCTGACGTTAACAACAGGAAGACTTTGGATGAATGCTTGTTCTAGACTCTGTTATTGCCCCATTTTGGTTTAGCCTGTGCAAATTGTAGCCTCGGATTTCTGTTCTTAGCTGAAAAGAGTGGCGCCCAGTGTGGTCTTCTGCAGCTGTAGCCCGTCTGCTTCAAGGTTTGACATGTTGTGCATTGAGCGGTGATGCTCCTCATGCCTCCGTCCCCACAGCTGCCACTGTTTTGACTATTCTTTGTAAACTAGAGACGATCTAGCACTAAAAGTCAGCAGTTTTTTGAATAGTCTGACCCAACGCGTCAACGTAAATCAAATTCCCTGTCTATTCTGATCCTTGGTTTGATCTTCAGCAAGTAGTCTTCACTGCAACTACATTGGTCCCATGTTGTGATTTGTTGATTTACTACCTAATTAAATGGCGAATGAGTGTTGATCCACATCCACGAGGATCTTTTTAAGTGATTTCCTTATCTTAATTTTTTTTAATTCAGAACAAAAACGAGTACGAAAACCCAGCAAGCGACTGCTTGAATGGACTGAGGAGTACAACCACATTTTCTCCACAAAGAAGAAATCCAAAAAGCCTCTCCAGTTGATGGATAAGGTATAAATTACGCAGCGCGAGCTCCGCTCTATCATTATAGTCGTTATGTTACCACATTTAAGTTCTTGAACTCGAACGTCGTACTCACAATCTTTGTTTTTACCGTCAGGCCAACGATTCTGTTACTTCACTTACTGATCTGCCGGACTTGGACAAGAACCTACCCGACAGCTCGTCTTCCTCCTTACTTCCTGAAATACTGACGCCGCCCCCCGAAGAACCCGCTCCAACGACACCTTCAGAAGTTCAGATTCCCAAAGCAGAAAACCCGCCGACACAAGAGATGCCGGTGCTTTCCGTAGACTCCCTAACTCCTCCTCCTGAAGCTGAACCTTCGCTGACAGCAGGCCTCATCAAAGACAACAGTAAGACACCAACGAAGTTTCTCCTTTTTATAAATCAAAACACATTTGTTAAACTGTTGCTGCAACAACGATAAATATTTGTGTGACCTTGTCTTTCTTCTACATCTTTATGGAGTAATTTTGGACACTTTTCACAGCATGTCTTTAGTTCATTGAGGTGTAAAATCATTTGTTTAAGTTCTCTTTAGGTCCAGGATTTGAAGTGAGACGAGGTTTTGCTTCGTACTGGTTAATATAAAACTCTTTTAAGCCAAAATTATGTTTTTTTTTTTTTTCTTGTGTTGATGGGATTTCGTACAGTAATCAGTGTAGGTCAGGGGTGTCAAACTCATTTTGGTTTAGGGGCCGCATTCAGCTTAATCTGATCTCAAGAGGGCCACACGAGTTAACTCATTGCAAGATTAAATAGAACTAATAACAGTGGACTTGTTGTTGATTTTTATATTAAATGAATTTCACTTTTACACAATATATTATGAATAACCTGAGCGTTTTTAAGAAAAGTATGTGCAATTTCAACAATACTTTTACTCAGTTAAACATTTACTTGTGCATTATGCATAAGAACTGATCACAGTGATTGTACAATGTTGAAAAACATTTATTCACATTTTTTGGTACTTAAAAACACTGTCCTGTATGACAAAATACATCAAACAGATAAAAATTTTCCACATCTGAAGCTCAGTGCTCTCATCTGCTGATTAAAACACAGCGACCTCGTGGACAATATAGGAACAGCAGATTTTCAATTAAACGAAGTACATGTTTTTTTCAATAATTGTTTTATCATTCTCTTCCTTTTATCTCCTCTTTCTTTCACCTTTTCTTTTTTCTTCTTGTTCTTCCTTTCCTCTCCTACTTTCCCATTGTAGTGTCCATATCATTTGAGATATTCCCCGCATGAATCATAATAAAACTATTCACATCAAGTGGAGCACTATGGCAAAAGCAGTACTGCTCCACTTGTGAAAGTGAAATCTGACTCTCACAATTGGAGCAAAAGATTTTTTTTTTTTTTTTTGAATAATGATAATGCATTTAGCCACCGGGCCGGACTAAATAGTTTGGCGGGCCGGAACCGACCCGCGGGCCGTATGTTTGACACCCCTGGTTAGGGTGTTTGCTTTACGAAGGTCCCTATGGTCAACGCGTTACCAAATCATCACTGTTCCTCCACCGTGCTTGAATGTTAGTATGAGGTTTTTCTCTAGACATGTCATCGTGTATCGTGGCTCTACATCAATTTGTTTAAAGCTTTGTTTTTGAGGTCATGATTTTTATTTAGATGCAACCGTGCAAATCCCGGTGGTGCTGCTTTATTCCTGCTAGAGGGAGGACATTTTCTTCTCTGCACTTTTAATAAACCTTGTTCAATCTTTCTCTAATCAACCTTCATGGCAAGTTAATGACATTGCTGGACTTTAACATTTACAACGGCAATTTAGCCCTGCATAGTATTTTATTTTTATTTAACCTTTATTAATCAGGAATGTCCCATTGAGATTAAGAACGTCTTTTCCTGGCCAGTCTGAGATAGCATGCTTGGGGAGGGTTATGCTTGGACGGTTGCAGGTTCTGAGCTAGGGTTTGAGGCAGACCCAGAAATTAAAGACCGTTAATCCCCTCTGGCCCAGGAAAACCTTGGGATCCCCTATAACGGGCTGGAGAGAGTCACCGGGGAGAGGGATGAACTTGAGCCTTGAGCCTGATCTCACATAAGAATGACAGCTTTTTTATCTGTGCACTCCAGTAAACATTCAAAACCTGTGCATATATTCAGGTGATCTAAAATATATTTTTAATTGTGCTCTACAACACGGTGGCTACCACTGACTCTGTTAAATGGCTCGTACTTGTATAGCGCTTTAACCAGTCTGGCAAACTCCAAAGCGCTTCACACTACAGTCAGAGCGGGGATCAAACTCGCAACCCGCCAATTGCAGGACGAACTCCATAACCTCTGCGCCACCGACGCCCCAGTTAATTACTATGGCGGCAGTAGAGATGAATTTTGTCACGCCTTCGTTCTTCATTTTATTGTTAAATAACATTAAAAAATACTTCACCTTTTACCCTGAGGGGCGGGGCTAAGTAGGGTAGGGGTTGAATGGGGGCTGTGGTTAGGATGAGGGAAAGTGACGTGTTTAGACATGGAGTAACCAGGGTGACGCTGGTGGATTAGCCACCGTTCGTCTTTTGATGTGGAGAAATTTTTGTCACCTGAGGTTGAGGGAGGATTTGTGGAGTCCAGCGGGTCTGAGCCTAATCAGTTTGAGCTGCTGGTTCAAGGCGATGACCTGAAGCCGAGGCTACTGAGGCAGTGGAGGACTGGATGGGCGCAGTTTCTAAGTGATAAAGTGATGTTAGCAGCGTCGTTGCTAACATGGCTAACACATTCAAAGCCGAAACAAACGGTTAACATGATGGATCAATGCTCCTCATCCCATCTCCAGAGTCTGACTCGGCACGCATGTCTAACTTACATGCTTTTATACCTAAGATTACAAAACCATGTACAGTTTGAACCAATGGGAAAGTTTAACTGCAGTAGCCACTGTTCAACCCTAAGGGGGCAGCACTGAGACAGTTTTAAGACAAATATTGCAAAATGTAAAAATAAAAAAGAAATGCCCTGTAACATTAAGTTAGCACCTTAAGGCCTAGTTTATACAGTTTAGCTGCAAAAAAAGTTGATTTTGGGGTGAGCTAAACTTTATTTGTGAGCTATGAGCTTGGTTGAGTGTAGGTCAGTTTACCTAGATAAAATAAATGATGCTCCGCTTGCTTTTCATTTCAGCCTTGTGTTGCACCAGTCCTGCAGATTGGTCTGTGATCTGCATTTGGTCAGAAGCCCTTTTCTGACCGTCTCTTTTTTAATCTTTGACTCACAGAAGTTGCTCCTGTGCTTGAAAAGAAGCGGAAGAGGAAGCCCACTCAGAAGATCCTGGAGTACTGTCTGGAGGCCGAGGCATCTACAGTCCCAAAGAAGAAGGTACGTCAACACATATCTGCTGTATCGCGGTAGAAACGTGTAGACTCGTTGCACTACTCATTAAAATCCTCAGATCTTTGACACGGAGCCTTGATTCTGAGCCTTCATCTGCTCTTAGCTTCCCACATCTTATCACGGATATTCCCAAAATTTTACCATGACTGGTGTGTTTTCTTTCACCGCCCTGTAACTCAACACTTCAGGGTGGAAACAAAAACATCACCTGAGGTCCTTCCAGTGACACAAGCCGGTCAGACGTCTTCCAGCAGCTCATGTTTATTTTAGATTAACTAACCCCACATATTAAGAACGACTCCTTGAAGTAGCAGTAAGCAAAAAAAAAGATCTTTGCTCCTCTAAGATTTCAACTTATTTGAACTGTTTGTCTTTTAGTCTCTCGCTCCGACCAGCTCAATTATTCAAGTGAATTTAGAGAAGATTGTATCAAAGACATAAAACATTTATTTTGTTTAAAGGTACTTTTAATTTCCCCTCACAAATGGCCACCAAGAGCTACCAAAA